>NC_057795.1:587855042-587944871 GCF_018294505.1 Triticum aestivum
CCGGGAGAGGGAGGGGGGGGGGGCGACGACAGCTTGCGGGATGGGGCAGCTAGGTCAGAGTGAGAGAGGACTTCGGCTCGGCCACGGCGGCGATGTCGGTGGCGGCGGCGCGGGCCGGCTTGGCTGGGCCATTGGCCCAATCGGGCGAAGGAACTTTTTTTTAAAATAAATTCGCCCAAAGAAAAAATTTCCTAATAAAATATAAAAAATCTAGAAAATGCCAAAAACAATTTTCACCATCTTATTAAAATATTTAGAACAAACTCAACATTTTTCTGGCATAAAATGCAATTTTCAAAAATGTTTATTATTCTAATTGAAATAAAATAGCAGATAAAAATACAAATAAAATCATAATTTGATTTTGAAATTCTTTCTCCAATATTTCTCTTAATTTTGAAGAAGTCATATTATCTCTCTAAGTTAATTTTAATAATGGAAATAATTGGAGAGAAAAATAATAAAAATCAAATTGACCCATTCTTCAATTTTGAAATGAATGCAAATATGATTTTTGTGAAACCTACATCTCTCTCCTTGGGTCCTTGAGTTGCTTAAGATTTCTAGGATCTCAACAAAATGCAAGAATATGATATGCACATGATGACCTATGTATGACATCCAAATTGAAAATTGGGATGTTACATTTCCCAAGTTCGGGCCACCTTGCGGTGTAAAACCTACTCCTGCTTCGTGGTGGATTTCCTTGGTAGGAGGATGAGTATGAATTAGTACATGTGTGAGCTGCCTCCGGAGGGCTCAATGGCAGAATGATTCAATATTTCTCCATGGTGGAGACTAACCTATATTTATAGTGGCCTTGGTCCTCTTCCCTCATAGCTTAGGCGGGAAGGGAAATCACAACGGCCAATTTTGAAGGGGGACAGGAGTACACCCTATCTTGAGTAAAGGTGGTCTTCGCCTGCAAATCTTCTGGTCATGACGTAGTGGTGGGCTCGGTGATGACCTTCGTCCTACCGAGCCCGCGGTCTTGGTATTGTTGCGCTGGAATAAAACCTTTGGGGGATTCCTTGGGAACCCGTGTACGTCCTTGCCTACTTAGCTCCAAAGAGGAAACTGCACCGTATTTTTCCCGCTGGCGCCCTGCTGGCCTTGGTTGTCATGGCTCACGTCACCGTGCGCCTCGCGAGGTGAGGTGATTGCCTAGAGATATCTGCTCCACGGGAGGTGTCCTCAGGTGGTCGCTCCTTGGGAGATCTTGATGTCGATCGCCTCGCGGGGTGGGGGGCCTCGTAAGGGTCTTTGCTTGTTCGTGAGCTCCTGCTGCTTGGCCGCGCCGGGCCATGTTGAGGCCACGCGCTAGGCCACGGGCAGAAGGGTCTGGGTACCCTTGGTCCCAGAACGCTGACACCAGCACCCGGGCCCATGGCACGCTCGGCATAGCTTTGAGGCCAAGGCAGAGAGGGGAGGGCGAAGCGACGCGGGCCCTAACTGCCTAAGGGTCAGGCTTGACGCATGGGACACGACGGGCCACAGACACCCCACTTACCCATGTCGCGTCGATAATTGCCCGGGCTAACAAAAAGCTGGCGCTTGTGCAGCGAGGCCAACCTTGCTCGAAGGTGGAGGGGCACCGGTTGGCCCTCTCTGATCTCCTATAAGAAGGCGAAGGGGCTGAACCGCTAACCATCTCTGTCTTCTTGTCGACTCACCTCCAGTCCTTGTCGCGGTAGCCGTGGCGCCTGTGAGGAGGTTCACTACCGCCGAGAAGGGCAAGGCTCCGAAGGAGGGACCGGAGCCGCCGCAGCCCAAGACGGGGCACGACCTTCCCCACAAGTCCGCTGCTACACGTGCAGTGTCATCTCGGTGTCGTGGGCGCCCTCCATTGGTGGTCTGCATTGGCTCCGGCAGCCGTGCAAAGAGACCCACTCACGAAAGCGGTTGTGGAGGCCATGGCGGTCATGGCTATGGGGGGAATGGGGCGGCCGCCCGTCCTCCCTGACCACAGTCCCACTCCGCCGACAAGGCCTGCAAGTTCGTCATGTGGATGGAGAGTCCACCCCGCACCTGGCTCCATCGCGCGCTCCTTCGTGACGGAGCTGGCAGCGGACAGGCCCATTGAGTTATGGCTGCAGCCCTCCGGCTGCTACAACAAGTCCTCATGGGCGGTGGTCGAAGTCACTCCCTCCGGCTATGTTTACATGACTCGGGGGTGACAGTCGTTCGCCTGTTCCTGTGGCCTGGAGGGAAGGCACACCCTCCATTTTAGGTTTGACAGGGTGGTGACGCTCTTTGTCAAGATCTTCGAGGAGGCCGGCGGATGCTTGTGATGCTGCCCGGAGGGCGACAGCAGCGGCAACGACCAACCTCCTGTAATGACGACAGCGTGCGGAGGTGGCGGCGACGTCCGCGGCAGTGAACTTGCACCTGGCGACGGCCGCGGCACCTCCTCCGGGGACAGCGGAAGGGACAAGACTACGACGAGCCGCGACGCCACCGCATCAAGCTGGAGGATGACTCTGACTAGGCGCCCGTGCGGTCGGAGCTGGCGCTTCAGGAGCTACGACCCTCGGGAGGCCGTTTCTTTTGCGCTTTTTTTATTTCCTGCATTGAAACCATCAAGGGCCCCATGGGGTCGTGTAAGGAACCATGTCACTTGCACCTATATCTTTAATGCTTTCCACTTGTGTTTTGAGTTGTGTTGGCGTATTTCGTTTGGCCTCGAGTCCCTTTTCCTTTGCGATAACTTAGTGCTCTGCATCATCGGGACCCAGTCCCCAGGAAAACTTCTAACATCACTGGTATGCCAGGTCGTGATGCCGTGTGCAAGGCCAGGAGGTCAGCGGCCCGAGGTCCGGTAAGAGCTCCTGAGGCGCGATGCTCGGGAGGTCCCCCTTGACGCGCAAGAGGCTTTTGAGAGAAAATGGGGTTTTCGTCCGTGCAAGATCGCAAAAACGAAAGTGAGGCGTGAATGGTAAGGCTCGCACCAGGCCGTTGATACATCCATTTTGCATCATGCTTTTATATCAATATTTATTGCATTATGGGCTGTTATTATATGTTATGTCACAATACTTATGCCTATTCTCTCTTATTTTACAAGGTTTATCATGAAGAGGGAGAATGCCGGCAACTGGGATTCTGGCTGGAAAAGGAGAAAATATTGGAAACCTATTCCGCACAGCTCCAAAAATCCTGAAACTCCACGAAAGTCATTTTTGGAATTAATAAGAATTACTGAGCAAAGAAAATACCAGAGGGGGCCCACACCCTGGCCAGTAGGGTGGCGGGCGCGCCCCCCTACTGGGCGCGCCCCTGGTCTCCTAGGCCCCCTATTGGCCCTCCGGTGCCTATATTCTGCTATATGAAGGCTTTTACCCTGGAAAAAATCATAAGCAAGCTTACGGGACGAAACTCCACCGCCATGAGGCGGAACCAATCTAGGACTCCGGCGGAGCTGTTTTGCTGGGGGAAACTTCCCTCCGGAGGGGAAAATCATCACCATCGTCATCACCAACGATCCTCTCATCCGGAGGGGGTCAATATCCATCAACATCTTCACCAGCACCATCTCCTCTCAAAACCCTAGTTCATCTCTTGTATCCAATCTTGTATCAAAACCACAAATTGGTACCTGTGGGTTGCTAGTAGTGTTGATTACTCCTTGTAGTTGATGCTAATTGGTTTACTTGGTGGAATATCATATGTTTAGATCCTTAATGCATATTAATACTCCTATGATCATGAACATGAATATGCTTTGTGAGTAGTTACTTTTGTTCCTGAGGACATGGCTGAAGTCTTGCTATTAGTAGTCATGTGAATTTTGTATTCATTTGATATTTTGATGAGATGTATGTTGTCTCTCCTCTAGTGGTGTTATGTGAACGTCGACTACATGACACTTCACCATTATTTGGGCCTAGAGGAAGGTATTGGGAAGTAATAAGTAGATGATGGGTTGCTAGAGTGACAGAAGCTTAAACCCTAGTTTATGCGTTTCTTCGTAAGGGCTGATTTGGATCCACTAGTTTCATGCTATGGTTAGGTTTACCTTAATACTTCTTTTGTAGTTGCGGATGCTTGCAATAGGGGATAATCATAAGTGGGATGCTTGTCCAAGAGAGGGCAATACCCAAGCACCGGTCCACCCACATATCAAATTATCAAAGTACCGAACGTGAATCATATGAATGTGATGAAAACTAGCTTGACGATAATTCCCATGTGTCCTCGGGAGCGCTTTTCTGATTATAAGAAATTGTCCAGGCTTGTCCTTTGCTACAAAAAGGATCAGGCCACCTTGCTGCACTTTATTTACTTTCATTGCTTGTTACCCATTAGAAATTATCTTATCACAAAACTATCTGTTACCTACAATTTCAGTGCTTGCAGAGAATACCTTACTGAAAACCGCTTGTCATTTCATTCTGATCCTCGTTGGGTTCGACACTCTTACTTATCGAAAGGACTATGATAGATCCCCTATACTTGTGGGTCATCAGGCGCGTAGAAGGTGACTTAGCTTAGGGTGGTCGTAGCTCGCGAAGGATTCCTGCGTCATGAGGGCAAGCTTCCTTGGAGCTTTGATCCTCTGTACGCTTCATCTCAAGCGATGCCCGCGCTGCAGGACCGCGCCCCTCTTCCCGTGCTCCCTCGCGAGGTTTACCCATTGTTTCCTCGCTCCCCAAGGTGCTCTACGTCCTCAGGACCCGGCCCTCGAGTGGAGCTCAGCCGCCACTGGTATAGCAGGTCGTGATTCCTGGGACAAGGCCAGGGGATGAGGGCCTAATAGCTAGTAGGGGTTCCTGAGTCATGATGCTCAGGAGCCACCCTTTTAACGTGCAAGTGGCTCGTGGGAAAAGGAGTGGTTTGCCTCACTGGGATTGCAAGGGAAAGGGACTTTGGCCAGCAAAACGTGGCAGCTCAAGTGATTTTACTTAGCCTGTAACAGGTCAAACCGCCACCTGATTAAGGCGGATCCTCCTGAGGCGGCAGGGCATCATGGAGGAGCTACTCGAACGCATGTCTCCCAAGGTTCCCGCGCATTTGATAGATAACGAAATACAAGGGCCGACACGTGCTTGCTGGTCTGCTCATGATTGTTCCATGAGAAGATGAAGGCACTAAGGACCTGGTGAGGTGACGTGCACGGGGCTGGCCCGTGAGCCAGAGCTCAGTCGCTTAGATTTATAAGTGCTGTTGGGACGGACCCAAGCATAGGCGCCGTGCCAGTAGCCCTATGATAGCCTGGTTTTTGCCGCCTCTTCTTTGCCCGATTTTCAGTTGGTTTGAATTTGAGTTTGGAGTTTTTGAATCCTTTCATTGGACTTAACCAATTGGGTACCCCTTGACTTTCACCCAAGTGCTTCATCTCCCTCTCAAACCATCACTCCATCTCTGGTTCACCTCATAATATCATTTAGAATATTTTTCTTGAATGAAAAATATTCATTTTCCCTCCTAAACCCTAGCTATCTCAATGTGCTCCAAAGCAACCCGAATTTTTCTTGCCCATAAAATCCTGAGAAAAAATCCAATTATTCTTTGAACCCTAGGGCACCTTTCTGAGAAAAAATATATTTCATCACTTTTGGAATATTTTGGCTATAGAAAATATTTTCATTTCTGGACAGAAATGGTAGTTTCTTCAGCAACTACCATTTTACTTGCTCCATTGTAGCTGGTTTTTCTTGTGCTTCTTCACCTTAGTAAATGTTGGTTAGCCTCCAAAGCCCAACCCTCAACTCCCAGTGGTTTGACCACAATAAAATCTCAAAGTTACTGTCCAGAAACTTACTTGGAGTGTAAATTCATTTCTACTACACCTGAAACCCAACCCAAGTGTGGTAACAGACAAATCTACCATGGACTACATGCCAGACATGAAGTTTGGGCTTACGTTGGCTTGAGGTCATAGTTCACGCGGTGACTGTGTTTGTCCAGGCATGCTGGCATGCAAAACACGTGCTCTGAGTGCCGCCGAGCGCTCTGTTGCGCGCGTTGAGGGAGTCCCGGATTAGGGGGTGTCCGGATAGCCGGACTACCATCATCGGCCGAACTATCATCGGCCGGACTATCATCATCATCGACCGGACTCCAAGACTATGAAGATACAAGATTGAAGACTTCGTCCCGTGTCCGGATGGGACTTTCCTTGGCGTGGAAGACAAGCTTGGCGATACGGATACGTAGATCTCCTACTATTGTAACCGACTCTATGTAACCCTAGCCCTCTCCGGTGTCTATATAAACCGGATGGCTCTAGTCTGTAGGACCGAACAACAACAACCATTACAATCATACCATAGGCTAGCTTCTAGGGTTTAGCCTCCTTAATCTCGTGGTAGATCCACTCTTGTAAACATCCACAATATCAATATCAATTAAGCAGGACGTAGGGTTTTACCTCCATCAAGAGGGACCGAACCTGGGTAAAACATCATGTCCCTTGTCTCCTGTTACCATCCGCCTAGACGCACAGTTCGGGACCCCCTACCCGAGATCCGCCGGTTTTGACACCGACACGCGTGCTCGCTGCTTTGCCTGCCCGATCGTGCCAAACCGCGCCACCATCATCGTCTCTACTCAATTAACTCCGCCCTGGCACTCGCCATAGTGCGCGGCGCACTGTGCTCGTCGTCTTCCTCTCGCCCCTGTGCTCGTCCCCGTCCGCCAACAATCCCCGCGTGAGCTACGTCTTCTTCCCCGTCTCTCACTGACGCTGTTCGCCGGGCGCCACGGGCAGGTGTCTAACGGCAGGGCCCGAACCCCGCTAGCTGCTCGCCAATAAATACGGCCACCCCCCAGCCTCCTCGAGCACCCTCATCCACTACCACACACTCCACAAGCACGTAGAAAGCCGTAGCCGGCCGGGCAGGCCGCGGGCTGCCGTCCCCGAGCTCGAGCTCGCCGGCGATCCCCTCGGGTCGTCCCCACAGCTCCAGCCCCTCCCGGGCCGTGGCAACCCTTCCAGGGCCTCCGCCACTCTCCGGTGGTGTTGTTCCGCCCAGTTGGAGCCCCTGGAGTCGCCCCTAGTTGCCGTCGTCTTCGTCTCTACGACCGCTGCTCTCTGCCTCCGCTGGAGAGGCTGTTTCCAGCACCGTCCGACCACCCCTAGCCACTCTACGGGTACGGGCAGGTGCGCCTCCGTCTCCTCTCTCGACCCCTCCCTCTCGTTTTGGCCCAAGAGCCCTCGCCGCCGGCATGCACTCTGGCGAAGCCTCGCCGCTCCTTGTTTCCTCCTCCCCTCCACCTCACCTGACTAGCGGGGCCCGCTAGTCAGCCACTCTATACGCGCGCAAAGCAGTACGAGTGGTGGCGCCCTGGGCTTTTACGCCTACGATGTCACACCCCCCAGTCTGTTTATTTTTAATTCAAATTTCATTTAAATCCAGAGAACTTCAAACGGCCAAAACTTTTTAACCATAAGTCCAAATGATTTGGTTCTTTTTGCATTGTGTTCTTTATCAAAAAATCTAGCAGCTCACCAAGATAGGGTTTTCCCCTGCTGTCTAGATTTTCTGGTGAATTTTAGAAGGTTTCTTGATGATTTCTTTTTGTGTTTTTAAATATTTTCAGAAGGCCAGGCTTGTCTTGAGGATCACCAGGAGGATTGTGAACCTCATCTGCACTAAGGCAAGCCACAGAAACATTTTCATAGTGCGACTACAATATTTGTTATTTTCTACTTGAACAAATGATTATCCATGCTTTTAAATTATTAATATGTTAATTATATTCTGTTAGATGCTTGTTAAAGTGAATATGCTTGATTTACAGAAAGCTTGAAGTGAACTTACTTGGTAAACTAGCAAGGATTTAGTTTTTGGGTGATGAAAGAATAATATGGCTATGGATATGAATAATTAGTGGAATTATTTTCTTGCATGAGTAAAAATGATAAATTTGCTAGAAAAGGTTCTGGTTGAAGTGAGGCTCGATCTTAACCAGAGAAGCATCATGAGTTGTTGATGCTCAGTGTGAGCATAGTTGACTTAGTCATTTCCGTTGATATGTGATGCATATGTTGGTGATGCATGCCATGGCATTATGACGCTGGTTATTTTCACTTTAAGTTGAACCTGATAATAACTCAACTTGAATATGTTGTTGACCGGGTCATGGTGCCGCTGAATCGAGTCTTTCCCAGTGCAACCACATTTGCCGGTATGGGATGGACTTCATTCGTTTGATTGTCATGCCTCTGGTCGGTGCGTCCAACTAGGGAAGGTTATGGGCGTGTTGTACCCTGGCCCGGTAAGCAGGCATAACCTTGTGTGCCCGTTGTTAAGTTTTTGGTACCGGGTCCTCGTGTGGGATCATTTGGCCACAACGGTGGTCGTTGTGTCTTTGGTAGACACAGGGCCACCCAGGACTAGCCCGATGGGGAGTGAGTCAGAGTGGCTGGGAGAGTGTCATGGCAATGGAGGGGTTTCTTCGGAATGCCATTGGTCCACCCAAATGGGAGTGCGAGGCCATGGGTTCCATCATGTGGGTCCAGTGCGCTACCTCTGTAGAGTGTATTAATCTATCGATAGCTGAGTCCACGGTTAAGGACACGCTCGAAAGTACGTCACACCATGGGTCAACATTTAATGAATTTTGCACACTAAGTATGAAGTTTGCATTGTGTTGGTGGCGGGAAGGCCATTGTGTTGATTTGGACCAGATGTTGGTCGTCGTTGTGATCGCCGTAAGGATCACGAGCCAAATATTGGTGGTGGTTGTGATCGCCGTAAGGATCACGGGCCAAATATTTGTCGTGGTTGTGATCGCTGTAAGGATCACGGTTTGGGGCCAATTATTGGTCATGGTTGTGATCACCGGAAGGATCACGAGATGTCTCTGGGTTGGCACGTTTGTGATCCAGGAACAATCACGTTTGGTAAGCCAGTCCGAGGGACGATTATCACAAGAGCATGGTCACATCATGTTGAATATATTGTTGCATGGTTATAAATTGGTTAATTGTCATGATATTATTTCTCATTATGTTTATGCTTGTTGTGATCTTGCAAGTACATTCAATGTACTGACATGGCGTGTCATGCCAGATTTCAGGAAAGTCCCGTTGGAAAGGAGTGCTGTCCGAGTCTAGATTGTGTCCACATCGATGTCCTTGTGCTATGGAGTTCCGCTACAACGTTGTTCCGCTGCCGCGTAGTTATTAGGATCGAGGCCCCTTTATGTTCACTAAATAATTTACATATTGTTTAGCCGCACTGCGTGTGCCGCTTGGCCTCGCCAACTGTTGTAATATAAACTTTGATCCGCTAGCATCAATAAAGCGGTTGTTTTCTGTACCAAGTTGTTGTGTGTTGCCAGAAGACAAGGTCTCTGGGCTGGCAATGCATGGTAAACCGGTTGCTCTAAGCCGGGGTGCCAGAATGCTTGGTATTAGAGCCGCGCTAACTGTAGGCCATGCTAGACTACGGCGAGTTAACCGGATGCTAGATACGAGTTGTAGTTGAGTGCCGGTAGCATTTGTAGCTGGTTGTTTCATTGCATGCACTGAATTTATTTTTATGCTAACCTGCTAATGGTTGTGAGTGTAGATGGCTCTGGTGCCGTATCCGTGCCAGTTACAGCTGATACCGTACACGTCGTTGCATCTCCTTCGCAACGTGTGGCATCGGCTGTACCCCCTCGGTGACGACCCAGCCTATCGTGTGTACCGGGAGCGTCTAGCTGACTCAGTGTATGAGTATCATGCCGTGGTTACTTTGCGCACCAGTTTCGATTCCAGCACTTACACTCGTACCTCTCGGAGCGGTTACGCTTCTACCGCTTCTCAGGCTGTCCAGTTTGCTGCATTCGAGGTACTTGTTGAGCTTCACTACAACGAGGTTTGGATGCAGAATCACCTAGGTTTCTACTACTATCCTTCTCTACATGATAATGGTCGTGTCCGTTTCCCTATCATTGATCCAGAGTCTGATAGTGTTGCTAGCCACCTTTCTCGTTATATCACTGCTAGCTATCTTATGATCTACGAGCTGGCTCAAGAGCTAACTCGTGCCCGTACTGCTCTAGCGTCTGCTAGATCAGTCACTACTCCAGCTTCTGTGGGATTTACTCCTTATATTCCCGCCAATTCTAGTTCCCCTGTTTCACCGGTTACTCCTCCAAGTAGCTCGGGCACCGCGACCGTGAGTCCACTCAGTGCTCCTGTTGAGTGGTTTCACTTCTCGCCACTTCCGTAGCCCCGATGCTTCACCCTCCACCTACCCCAAAGGGAGAACCCTCGAGGCAGCGTCGTCGTGTCACCTTTAACCCAGAGGTCTCAGTTAACCATGTCAGTTCAGGATCCGAGTCCGCTTCAGGAGAGGACCCCCAGCACTAGCATAGCAGTAGAGTTTCCGAGTATCCGCAGTCGTCAGTATGGTGTACGGATGTAGTCGTACGAGCCATGATGTTTCGTTTCTTGTATGAGATTAGCTGAACCTAGCATGTTGTTATCTTTCATGTATGAGTCTATGTATAATTATGTTGGAACTCTATTTTATTCACCGTATTTTCTTTGTCATTTCGGTTTTTCTTGGGCTTTTGTTGCTGGCTTTCCCCCAATTTATTTTGAATGCTTCTCATCTCGGTTCCGTTGCCTTGGGAAAAATCATAATAGGATGACGCGGGGAGGCAGCAGTAGCAACGTTCGCATGGGTTCTGTTGTCCGTCGTACCGCACGACAAGCAGGACACTCACCTGAGCCGTACGTTCCACCACCGCCTCCACCGCCAAATCCGCCTTCCACCGAGAAAATTCTGCGTATGTTTGAGGAAAGGCGGAATAATGATCTGATTGAAATATTAAGAAGTGTTCAAGTTGTGGTTGGACAGAATGGGAATCAGCCCGGTCATCACTCCAAGCTGTCCGATTTTCAAAGGACGAAGCCTCCCTGTTCAGTCAGGCTATTGATCCCTTGGATGCAGATGATTGGTTGAGACCCATGGAGAAGAAGCTTGAGATTGCTCGTATTGAATGAGATAAGGTTCCATTTGCAACTCATTATCTTGAAGGCGCTACTGCCATATGGTGGGCGAATGAAAAAGCCATGTGGTGTGCTGATGAAGAAGTCACCTTGTCAAGATTCAAGGAACGATTCCAAAAATATCACATCCCTACGAGTGATGGGGGTTGGGTGTGACATATGCCAAAGGATGGCTTATCATGGTGGAAGCGAGTAGAACGTCACCGGTGCCTGGAAGCGGGATGAGGCGTAGACACGAAAGCCGGCACACTTTACCCATGTTTGGGGCTCTCCTAGGAGATAACACCCCTAGTCCTGCTCTGTGGGGTCTCCGCATGACCACTAAGGCACAAGTGATTCAATGGTGCTCCTTGAGCGGTATGCTAGAGGTAGAAGGAGGCAGGGCTAGCTAGCTCTCTTCTTCCTCTAGGGTGGAGTCTAGTTATAACAGGTTGGGAACCCTTCGCATGGGTGCCCTGGGGTTTATATAGGCCTACCCCCAGGGGTACAATGGTAATCTGGACGGGTGTTGGACCCGGCTATTAGTGTCTCTGATCGCCGGCTTCTCCGCCGGCTGCTGGGGCCCGCCGCCTGGCAGGCTCCGCTGAATGGTCTGGTACGGAGCCGACAAGCCGCTCCTACCGCTTGCGGGTCTGGTGGGTGTCTGGTCGCTGTAGCCGTGACGCTAATGATGCAGGCTTGGTCAGTGGAGCGTGGCTACAGTCCTGCCGCCTGGTGGGAGATCACTATAGCCACACCATGTCTTATCTGGTTAATGGTGCACGTGCCTCAAGGGAGGAACTGTCCGCCTGCTGGAGGCCGGCCTCCCTAAGGTCTGGCTGGTCTAGCCTCCGTCATCTTTCGGGCTCTCACTACCTAGTAGAGCCCGCCGCTTGGAGGCCGTACTGACAGGCCGTCGTGGGAGCAGGGCTCCGCCTGTCAAGAGTGACGTGGAGGGGGAGTGGCAACAGTGTCGCGCCGTGCGGAGATCTCTGCCTGTATGGGGCATTGTAGCCATGCCAAGCCCAGGATTTGGGGATGAGGTACTACACTGTAGCCTCACTCTGTCTTGTCCTCTTGATAAAGGGCACAAACTCTGAGGGTGCGGGGAGGCCATCTGCTAGGACTGACCATTCTTGGTGTTGTCTGCTGGTGGGTGGCCGCCTTCGGGCAGCCGTCCATTGAGCTAGCCGGCCACTGGAAGGCAGTGCTTCATTCTGAGGTCTCGTGGGGCGAAGCCAGCCCAAAGTCTTGAAATGCTCAGGGACTCGGGTGAGACTAACCGTGGCCCATTACTCTGACAGTAGTCCCTGAAGTTGGTGGGGCGTCGTGGTCGATGGGCCATGAAGTCCAAGCATCTCCCCCTCTCGTCGCGCTCTGATCGAACGCTCGACCCGTCTTGTGACGCGCCGACTGCCGGAGTTGACCTGACAAGGCGGGCTCGTCCGCCAATTTCGAACTCCAAGGCGGGAAACAGATGGCGTCCCTGCTAAGCTTCCCCAGGCCTGCCGCCCTCCACGAGCACGCCACGCGGCGCACGTCAGCCTGGCCAGCCTGCCATCCCATGCTCCTAATGGGATGTGACAGTGGGCCGGGCCCGCCACTACTGGGCACCGGCACACGGGCGGATCCGCTGCGGCCGAGGCAAGCGGTTGCGATTCCCGCAAGAGTTACTGCGCATTAACTCTGCGCAATAATCGGGGGGTCGTGGGGTCATGGGCGCAATTAATCCCACGATCCAATGTCCTGCCCCCTCGGCTTCACAACCCGAGGGCTATAAATGGGGGGAGGCAGGGGAGCGGCGGAGCACGCGCACCCTCCTCCCCACACTTTCTTCCTCCTCTCTCTCTCTGCTGCTGCTGCTTAGCGCCCGCCGTAGTGCCGCCGCAGCTTGCCATTGTCGAGCTCTTGCTCCACACACAGCTCCGCTCGATCACCATGGCGCGCGAGAAGGGTGGGGATTGGGACGGTTCGACAGTGATCGAGGATCACCTTACCTTTCTCCGGGCCACGCACAGGATGCCCAATGCGGCATTCGTCAAGGTGCGGGTGCCGCCGCGGGAGGAGATCTTGCCGGCGCCGCAGGGGGACGAGTGGGTCGTCTTCCGATCGCACTTGTTCAGGGACTTCAACCACATCCAGCCGCACCACATGACGCCCAACATCGTGACGCTGTTGTCCGCCTTCGTCACGGTGTGCGATGGCTACCTCGGCATCCTCCCCACCATCGAGCGGTGGGGAGCTTTCTTCTACGGCAAGCTGGGCACCTCCGCCAAGGAGACGGCGGCCGAGTGTGGCGCCTACGTCGTCGTGCGCTAGCGGGCGAAGAGGAACGCCTTCCCGGTCATCAAGCTGTCACAGTCGGTGAAACTGTGGCAGCAATCCTACTTCTACGTTGAGAACATCGACCCGGCAGTCGACTTCCTCAATCATCCGGCCTACGAGGCTGGCTCCCCTGTTGGCCTTTGGCCCAACTGGGGCTACAAGCCGAAGCCTGTGTCGGCGGACGCGGCTGCCGCCATCTGCCGGCTCCGGGTGCTTCAGGAGTCGGAGGGTCTCGTGGTGTCTGACCTGCTGATCGCCTTCATCGAGCGCCGGGTTCTCTCGCTCGAAGGCCGCCCTCATCTGATCTGTCGGATGAGTGGGCACCACGACCCGAGCAGGATGTGCATGAAGGAGATGCCGACTACCGAGGTGGCGAGGATGGTGAACGACATCTCCGACCTCAAGGTGTCGGAGGGAGCCTGGCGGTTCGGAAGCGGCCGTACTCCCGCGACGACCCGCTGCCTGCCGTAAGTTTTTTCTTTTTAGTTCTTGCTTTAGTCTTGGTCTTGGTATGAAGTGGCTCCTTCTCTGGAGTGCATATTTATATGTCTGCGGTGACGGCGGCCATCGTGGGGCCGGGTGGTGACTACCAGCCGGACCGGGAGGTGAGCGACAAGATCGACCCCAACTTGGGGGCGGCTGCCTTGGAGGATGACGCTATAGGCGGCGGCGACGGAGCAGGCGGCTCCGAAGAAGGGGGCGGCATGGAGACCTTGCCCACCGACGACGACGATGAAGATGAGTCGCGCCCTGCCCGGAGCACCGCTAACACTGGCGTAGGCCCCTCCGCCGTACCGTTTGCTCGAGGCGGCAAGCGCAAGCAGAAACAGGGCGCCACCCTGTTCGGCAGCGCGCCGAAGAAGCCCAAGAACCCGGCCGCGGCGACCAGGCGGAAAGAGGCCGCGACGAAGGTGGCCAAGTACCAGAGGCAACCAAAGGTACCGATCATGGTGTCAGTGTAAGTATTTCTCTTATGCTTCCACTTTCTTGCCGATCTGGCCTAAAAACTTCTTTATCTTTCTTTCTTATCTCAGGGCCCTCCTCGCCCTTGAAAAGTCGGCCACCACCTTGGTCATAAGGTCGGCGGAGACCTCCACCACCACCCGGCGAATCGATCCAGCCACCGACCTCCGGGAGGCGCAGGAGCGAAACACGTGGGGGGTTGCGTGAGGAGCAGGAAGCCGCCCAGCTGGAGAAGGCAGAGGCTGACAAGGCGGCGACATTCGTGGCGAGGAAGCTGGCGTAGGCGGAGGCTGATGCTGCGACGAAGGATCGTCTTGCGGAGGCCGCGCACCGCCATGAGCCGCTGCTCGTGGCTCCCCTGAATTCCGCGCCCCCTCTGCCAGAGTTTGTGGCGACGACCGGGGGAGCCGGCGATGATCAGCCGATCATGGAGAGGGAAGGAGGCGACGTTGCCATGCCGGGCGTCATCGTGCATCTGCCACCGTCGACCGGCGGAGCACAACACAGGCAGCCGGCTGGCTAGCCGGTGCCGCCAGCTGGGATCGAGGTGGTGACGGGCCCAACTCCTGAGGCCCACTGATACGTCTCCGTCATATCTATAATTTTTGATTGTTTCATGCCAATATTGTTCAACTTTCATACACTTTTGGCAACTTTTTATATTATTTTTGGGACTAACATATTGATCAAGTGCCCAGTGCTAGTTCCTGTCTGTTGCATGTTTTATGTTTCACAGAAAACCAATATCAAACGGAATCCAAACGGGATAGAAACGGACGGAGAATTATTTTGGAATAGTTGGGATTTTCCGGAGGAAGAATCAAGGCGAAACAGTGTCCGAGGTGGCCACGAGACAAGGGGGCGCGCCCCCTACCCTTGGGCGCTCCCTGGGCGCTCGTGGGCCACCCATAAGGCGGTTGAGGCCCTTCTTTTGCCGCAAGGAAGCTAATTTTACAAGAAAAATCTGGGCGAAAGATTTACCCCAATCGGAGTTACGGATCTCCAGATATAAAGGAAACGGTGAAGGGGTAGAATCAGGGAACGCAGAAACAGAGAGATAGATCCAATCTCGGAGGGGCTCTCGCCCCTCCCACACCATGGGAGCCAAGGAACAGATAGGAAACCCTTCTCCCATCTAGGGAGGAGGTCAAAGGAAGAAGAATAAGAAGGGTACCCCTCTCCCCCTTGCTTCCGGTGGCACCGGAGCGCTGCCGGGGGCCATCATCATCACCGCGATCTTCACCAACACCGCCGCCATCTTCACCAACATCTCTACCAACTCTTCCTCCCTCTATGCAGCGGTGTAACCTCTCTCTTATCCGCTGTAATCTCTACTTAAACATGATGTTCAACGCTATATATTATTCCCCAATGATGTATGGCTATCTTATGATGTTTGAGTAGATCCGTTTTGTCCTATGGGTTAATTGATGATTGTGATTGGTTTGAGTTGCATGTTTTATTATTGGTGCTGTCCTATTTTGCCCTCCGTGTCGCGCAAGCATGAGGGATCCCCGTTGCAGGTTTGCAGTATGTTTATGATTTGCTTATGGCGGGTGGCGTGAGTGAACAGAAGCACAGACCCGAGTAAGTAGGTTGTTTGCGTATGGGATAAAAGGGGACTTGATACTTTAATGCTATGGTTGGGTTTTACCTTAATGAATATTTAGTAGTTGCGGATGCTTTCTAGAGTTCCAATCATAAGTGCATAGAATTCCATGTAAGGGATGATATGTTAGCCTATGCCTCTCCCTCAAATAGAATTGCAACAGTGATTACTGGTCTAGTTATCGATTGCCTTGGACAAATAACTTCCTCGTAACAAAAAGCTCTCTACTAATATTTACTTTGTTGCTTCTTTATTTAAACAACCCCTAGCTTTTATTTACATGCTCTTTATTATCTTGCAAACCTATCCTATCACACCTACAAAGTACTTCTAGTTTCATACTTGTTCTAGGTAAAGCGAACGCCAAGCGTGCGTAGAGTTGTATCGGTGGTCGATAGAACTTGAGGGAATATTTATTCTACCTTTAGATCGTCGTTGGGTTCGACACTCTTACTTATTGAAAACTGTTGCGATCCCCTACACTTGTGGGTATTCACCCACAGACCCGCGCGCCACCGTGTTGCGAAGGCGTTCTCGGCGCCGTGACCACTGGAGGCCGGTGCCGCGAGCTCGTCGGTCCCGGACACCGAGGCGACTAGTGCCGCGCCCACTGGCTGAGTGTGTGGAGGCGGGACGGGAGCCTTGAACGAGGCGGCCTTGGATGGCCAGGCCAAGCTTCGGGCCGAAGCCGACGCCCTCAAGCGGTGCAACGAGGCATTTCTGAACTCGCCAGCAGTCATCCGAGTAAACTTCTCTCTTGTTCGTTTTTGATCTTCTTGTTTCTTGGTGGGGGCACGCCAGCGCACCCACTGGGTGTAGTCCCCAAGTTTCGGGCCGGCTGCTGAGCAGGCGGTCCGGAACTTTAACTTGCAAGCATCAAACGCTAACTTCTTCTGACAACCTTATTGCGGGATTCCCACAATCTTCGCGCGACCACCTTCAACTCCGGAGTCCGGGAGCTAGAGAAGCAGACCGCCAACTTGTCCAAGAGCCGGAGTAAGTCTTGTCTTCCTTTCTCCGCGGGGGCGCGCTGGCGCACCCGCGGGCTGTAGTCCCCGAGATTTGGGCCAACAGCTGAGCAGTCAGGCCGGATCTTCCTAGCAACCGTATTTCTTTTGTTGACTGTTGATAACTTCTTTCTCTGCGGGGGCGCGATAGAGCACCCGCGGGCTGTAGTCCCCGAGATTCGGGCTGATTGCTGAGCAGTTGGGCCGGATCTCCTCGGCAACTGCATCTCTTACTTGCTAAGTGTTGTTGTTCTTTCTTCTTTTTTCTTTGTAGAAGCCAACGCCGCCTTGCAGCAGCAGCTGGGCGAAGCCAACACCGCGCTTCGTGATAAGGAGGCGGAGTGCAGCAAGCTGGCCGAGGAGCGTGACCGACTGGTCACGCAGCTCGTGGAGTAGACGGAGCATCTCAAGACGGCTCAGAAGGAGGCGAAGATGAAGGAGACCAACCTCCTTGCTGAGTTCGAGATCGAGCGCTCCGCTTGGGCCGACAAGGAGGCGTAGCTGATTGCGTGCTTCAGCAGCATTGAGGACTTCATCGCCGGTAGGCCTCTTCTTTTTTATTTCTTTCTTTGAGTCGCCGGCCCTTATCCAGGCCTACTGTTGGCTTCTGACATCTAACTTTCTTGCCCTTCATTCAAACAGACTTGTTCCCAGGCCACTCCATCGCCGCGAACCAGGCCATCGAGGCTCAACGCCAGGAGCGGAGGGCTGAAGGCATGCAGATTGCCGCCGACGCCCCCCGGACCCTTAGCGAGCAACTCCTCAGCATCCAGGGCCGCCTGCGATCAGCCCATGAGATGTTGCGCTGTCTTCAGCATGTCGGGGCCCAGGCGATCTCCACCCTCTGGCCGGGCATGCAGGCTCCGCGCACTCCCAGTCAGACTGTCGACTGGCTGGAGGTGGCGGCCGGCCGCGTGGAGGCCTGGAAGGGCTCCTCGGCCCGGGATGGAGCGCGCCGAGCCCTGGAGTTCGTTAAGGCATGGTACCCTGGGCTAGATCTAGCCCAGCTGACCACGTTTCGACTGGAGGCGCAGGAGGAGCTAGTGGCAGTGGAAGGCGACCTTGTCAGTAGGGCGGCGGCGATCACCGACTACACCGACACCAGCGTCTTCATCCCGAAGGTAGTTGAAGAGGGCGCCGAGGTGCCGCTGGAGTGGCTCAGGCTGAACCCGGAGGACAGCGAGGAATCGACTGAGATAATCGACTCCAACAACAAAGGGGAGGAGGGGGAGGATGAGGAATGCGAGGATGACGCGCCGGAGGTCGGAGCGGATGGCCAGCCTCAACCTGACCGCGCCTCGAGCAACGACCCGCGCTCAAGTGCGCCGACTGCTGCTGAAGGCAACCAGGCGGAGACCGACCAACCGCCTGTTCCACCGACTAGCGCCGCCGACTCTGCTGTCCAGTCGTCCACCGCTCCGACCGATGCCACCGACTCCGCCATCCAGTCAGGACCTTCTACTGCCCCAACCGGCGCCACTGACTCCACCTTCCAGCCGGAACCCTCTGTTGCCCCTTAGGGCGTTGTCTTTATTTTTCTGCTCATTAGTCTCGAAAAACTTTTATTAAATTTGCACAATTCCACTCGCAGGCTGTATATCAAACTCTGTTGAATGCTGGCGAGTGGGCCTTTTGCTATGTAAATATCCCTTGTCGCCAATTATGCTTTGTTTGTCGGCTTCTGATTTTCCTTGCTTTCTGCTCCTTGCTTTTTTCCTTTGCCGCCCTCCCTTGGCTACCCTCTTGCCAGCCAAACAGCCGCTCTGCCGACTATAGCCAGGTTGAGTAATTAGCTATTTATGGGAGGGCAAGTACTTAGCCGCTTGGAGTGTTGGCAAGGTAAGCATAAGCCGGCCGGCCGGCTGCTCGGCAGCCGGCTGAAAAGGCGGGATGCCGGCCTCAGCTATATGCGCAATTTTCCTTAGCCATTTTTCATGTGGGCATTGTTTTGCAACCCCTGCCTGCCGTACAGTCGCTCTGCAAGCTGCGGCTTCTGACAGGGGAAGTTTTTTGGTGCCGACACACTACTTGTCCGACTACAGGAGGCGGCATATAGCAGAAGGCGGCTAGCCTCCGGGCCGTCTGGTCGAACCTGGTGCTAGGCGGAATAATAAAACAACACGCTCATAGGCATAACACTTATCATATAGATAAAAGAGGGTAGTCCCCGAGCTCTTCTTAGGGGACCCGGAGTCGTCGTACTTAATACAAAGGATAGCGTGATACATACTGCTTTTAACTGTAAAATCTTCGGAGAAGATTTGTGTTCCATGGCCTTTCCATCTCCTTGCCTGAGTCATCACTTTTGCGTGCTCTGGGCTTCTGAGCATCGATCAGGTAGTAGGAACCGTTGCCCATCACTTTGCTGACAATGAAAGGTCCTTCCCAAGGTGCCGAGAGCTTGTGCTGGCCGCCTGTTCGCTGGATCAGCCGGAGCACAAGGTCTCCCTCTTGGAAGGATCTTGGCTTCACCTTGCGGCTGTAGTATCGGCACAGACTTTGCTGGTAGATGGCAGATCGGCTGAGTGCCAACAGCCGGCCCTCTTCCATCAGGTCGACGCCGTCTTCTCGTGCCTCCTTGGCGTCTGCCTTGGTGTACATGGTGACTCGTGGGGAGTCGAACTCTATGTCCGTCGGGATGACGGCTTCAGCGCCGTAGACGAGGAAGAAGGGCATGAAGCCAGTCGACTTGTTTGGAGTTGTGCGCAGGCTCCAGAGGACGGCCGACAGCTCATCGAGCCAACAGCCAGCCGAATGTTCTAGAGGCTCGACCAGTCGGGGTTTGATGCCTGACAGAATGAGGCCGTTTGCTCGCTCCACTTGGTCGTTTGACTGCGGATGAGCAACGAACGCTAAGTCCAGTCGGATGCCCTGTGTCGCGCAGAAATGAGCCAAGGCTCCTTTGGCAAAGTTTGTGCCGTTGTCGGTGATGATGTTGTGTGGTATGCCAAACCCAGTGGTGATGTCGGCGATGAAAGTCATGACAGTTGGCCCATTCAGCTTCTTGATTGGCTTTGCTTGTATCCAGTTGGTGAACTTGTCCACAGCGATAAGAAAATGAGTCATGCCACCACGGGTTGTCTTGAATGGCCCCACAATGTCCAGCCCCCAAACGGCAAAGGGCCAGGAAATGGGGATGGTCTTGAGCGCAGAAGCCAGCAAGTGTGGCTTGGAGCGGAACTTCTGGCACCCTTTACACTTCTGGACCAACTCCTTGGCATTTTCTAGAGCAGTCGGCCAGAAAAAACTGTGGTGGAAAGCTTTGGTAACAAGGGATCTTGAAGCCTCGTGGTGACCACATTCACCTTGGTGGATATCTTTGAGGATTGCTTGAACCTAGTCCGGCTCTACGCAGCGCTGGTACACACCAGGGACACTGCACCGCACCAGCTCCTTGTTGACTATGGTGTATGCTGCTACCCGCCGTTGCACTTGTCGGGGTAGGATCTCGTCAGTCGGCAGCTCTTTATTCACCAGAAAGTTGAGGATGGGTTGAGCCCATGAAGGTGTTGCTATTTCTTCGATTGCCACGACTGCAACTTGTACAAGGGCAGTTGGGCCTGGAGGTGGCGGGTTGAAGTTGGCTACCGCCTGTTGAGCTGAAGAAGTCCCCGGGCCGACTGCTGCAGCCCCCGGGCCGGGTTCTGAAGTCCCCAGGCCAGGTGCCACGGCTGTAGTCCCCGGGCCGTTTGTCGAGGTCCCCGTGCCGGATTCTGGGGCCCTCAAGTTGGATCTGACTGCTTCAGGAGGGGCCGACACGAATATGGAGTCGGAATCTGGTGACGGCTTGACAGATGGCTTGAGGAGGCGCTGTAGGGCGACACCGGCTGGTATTGCTTGCCGGGTGGAGCCGATCCGTGCCAGGGCATCTGCTTGCTCGTTGTCATTTCTTGGCACATGGAGGAACTCGCACCCGTCAAAATATCCACTGAGTTGTTGTACGAGGAAGCAGTAGCTCGCCATATTTGCATCTTTGGCATCCCAGTCGCCTGACGACTGCTGGACCACTAAGTCGGAGTCACCATAGCACAGGATCCGGCGAATGCCGAGTTCCATGGCAAGACGGAGCCCGTGTTTGAGTGCCTCGTATTCAACTACGTTGTTGGAGGCGGCAAAGTGGATTTGCAGCACATATCTGAGCTTGTCGCCTTTGGGAGAGGTGAGGACGATGCCTACTACGTCTTGAGCTTGCGTTGGTTTTCTTTGAAGAGGAAAGGGTGATGCAGCATAGTAGCGTAAGTATTTCCCTCAGTTTTTCAGAACCAAGGTATCAATCCAGTAGGAGGCTCCTCACAAGTCCCACGAACCTACACAAACAAACAAATAACTCGCAACCAACGCGATAAAGGGGTTGTCAATCCCTTCACGTCCACTTGCGAAAGTGAGATCTGATAGAGATAATATGATAAGATAAATATATTTTTGGTATTTTATAATATAGATGCAGAAAATAAAGATGCAAATAAAAGTAGATTGAAAGCTTATATGATAAAGTATAGACCCAGGGGCCATAGGTTTCACTAGAGGCTTCTCTCAAGATAGCATAAGTATTACGGTGGGTGAACAAATTACTGTCGACCAATTGATAGAAAAGCGAATAATTATGAGATTATCTAGGCATGATCATGTATATAGGCATTACGTCCGTGACAAGTAGACCGACTCCTGCCTGCATCTACTACTATTACTCCACACATCGACCGCTATCCATCATGCATCTAGAGTATTACTTTCATAAGAACAAAGTAACGCATTAAGAAAGATGACATGATGTAGAGGGATAAACTCAAGCAATATGATATATACCCCATCTTTTTATCCTCGATGGCAACAATGCAATACGTGCCTTGCAACCCTTTCTGTCACTGGGTAAGGACACCGCAAGATTGAACCCAAAGCTAAGAACTTCTCCCATGGCAAGAAAGATCAATCTAGTAGGCGAAACCAAACTGATAATTCAAAGAGACTTGCAAAGATAACTCAATCATACATAAAAGAATTCAGAGAAGATTCAAATATTATTCATAGAAACTTTATCATAAACCCACAGTTCATCGGATCTTGACAAACACACCGCAAAAAGAGATTACATCGAATATATCTCCACAAGAGAGGGGGAGAACATTGTATTGAGATCCAAAAAGAGAGGAGAAACCATCTAGCCAATAACTATGGACCCGAAGGTATGTGGTAAACTACTCACAACTCATTGGAAGGGCTATGGTGTTGATGTAGAAGCCCTCCATGGTGGATTCCCCCTCCGGCAGAACGCCGGCGATGGCTCCATGATGGGATCTCGTGGATACAAAAGGTTACGGTGGTGGAAATATTTCTTCGGTGGCTCCCTAGATGTTTTCAGGGTATGTAGGCTTATATAGGAGGAAGAAGTACGTCGATGGCCGCCTGAGGGGCCCATGAGACAGGGGGCGCGCCCTGTAGGGGTGGGTGCGCCCCCATCCTCATTGCTGCCTCGGCTGCTTCTTGACTTGCACTCCAAGTCCTCTGGATCATGTTCGTTCCAAAAATCACGCTCCCGAAGATTTCATTCCGTTTGGACTCCGTTTGATATTCCTTTTCTTCGAAATACTAAAATAGGCAAAAAAACAGCAATATGGGCTGGGCCTCTGGTTAGTAAGTTAGTCCCAAAAATGATATAAATGTGTAAAATAAAGCCCATGGACATCCAAAACATGTAATATAATAGCATGGAACAATCAAAAATTATAGATACGTTGGAGACGTATCAAGCATCCCCAGCTTAATTCCTGCTCGTCCTCAAGTAGGTAAATGATAAAAACAGAATTTTTGATGTGGAATGCTACCTAGCATAATTCTGAAGCTAATTTCTCTTTATTGTGGCATGAATGTTCAGATCCAGGTGATTCAAAATAAAAGTTCATATTGACAAAAGAAATAGCAATACTTAAAGCATACTAATAAAAGCAATCATGTCTTCTCAAAATAACATGGCTAAAGAAAGTTCATCCCTACAAAATCATATAGTTAGTCTATGCTTCATTTTCGTCACACAAAGATGTACCCAACTTCTATACCCCCGATGACAAGATAAGCAATTGTTTCGTACTTAAATAATCTTTTTCAACCTTCATGCAATACATGAGCGTGAGCCATGGATATAGCACTATGGGTGGAATAGAATAATGATTGGGGATTGTGTGGAGAAGACAAAAAGGAGAAAGTTTCACATTGACGAGGATAATCAAGGGGCTATGGGAATGCCCATCAATTGATGTCAACATGAGGAGTAGGGATTGCCATGCAACGGATGCACTACAGCTATAAATGAAGGAAATCTCAACAAAAGAAAACTAGTGGGTCTGCATCCAACTTGCTTGCTCACGAAGACCTAGGGTATTTGAGGAAGCCCATCATAGGAATATACAAGCCAAGTTCTATAATGAAAAATTCCCACTAGTATATGAAAGTGACAACCTATGAGACTCTCTACATGAAAACATGATGCTACTTTGAAGCACAATATATGAGACTCACTACATGTAGAACAAGGTGCTACTTTGAAGCACAAGTGTGGAAAAAGAGATAGTAGCATTGCCCCTTTATTTATTTTACTTTTTTTTCTTTGGCCTTTTTTTGGCCTTTCTTTTTTCTTTTTGGGCAATGCGCTAATAATGATGATCATTACACTTTTATTGATTACAACACATGAATTACAACTCAAAACTAGAACAAGATATGACTCTATATGAATGCCTCCGGTGGTGTACCAGGATGTTGCAATGAATCAAGAGTGACATGTATAAAAAATCATGCATGGTGGCTTTGCCACAAATACGATGTCAACTACATGATCATGCAATGGCAATATGACAAAAGTAATGTATGTCATGATGATGATGAACGGAACGGTGGAAAGTTGCATGGCAATATATCTCGGAATGGTTATGGAAATGCCATAAATAGGTAGGTATGGTGGCTGTTTTGAGGAATATATAAGGAGGTTTATGTGTGATAGAGCGTATCATATCATGGGGTTTGGATGCACCGGCGAAGTTTGCACCAACTCTCAAGATGAGAAAGGGCAATGCACGGTACCGAAGAGGCTAGCAATGATGGAAAGGTAAAAGTGTGTATAATCCATGGACTCAACATTAGTCATAAGAATTCATATACTTATTGCAAAAATGTACAAGTCATCAAAAACCAAGCACTACGCGCATGCTCCTAGGGGGATAGATTGGTAAGAAAAGACCATCGCTCGTCCCCGACCTGCCACTCATAAGGATGCACAAGCCACGTACACTTCATGCTTCAAATTTGTTACACAACTTTAACCATACGTGCATGCTACGGGACTTGCTAACTTCAACACAAGCATTCTTTAAATTCATAATCACCCAACTAGCATGACTTTAATATCACTACCTCCGTATCTCAAAACAATTATGAAGTATCAAGTTTATCATAGCATCCAATTCACTTCTTATGATAGTTTTTACTATACCCAACTTGGATGCTCATCATTCTAGGACCAATTTATAACCATAGCAAACCATGCTGTTCTAAAAGACTCTCAAAATAATATAAGTGAAGCATGAGAGATCAAAAATTTCTTCAAAATTAATCCACCGCCGTGCTCTAAAAGATATATGTGAAGCACTAGAGCAAAAACTAGCTAGCTCAAAAGATATAAGTGAAGCACATAGAGTATTCTAATAAATTTCAATCAAGTAGGCTTCTCCCAAAAGGTGTGTTACAGCAAGGATGATTGCGGTAAACTAAAAAGCAAAGACTAAAATAATACACGACGCTCCAAGCAAAACACAAATCATGTAGCAAATAAAAATATAGCTCCAAGTAAAGTTACCAATGAACGAAGTCGAAAGAGGGATGCCTTCCGGGGGCATCCCCAAGCTTAGGCTTTTGTCTATTCTTGAATATCTTGGGATGCCTTGGGCATCCCCCAAGCTTAGGCTTTTTCCACCCTTTATTCCATAGTCCATCAAATCTTTACCCAAAACTTGAAAACTTCACAACACAAAACTCAACAGGAAATCTCATAAGCTCCGTTAGTGAAAGAAAACAAAACCACCACATAAGGTACTGTAATGAACTCATTATATATTTATATTGGTGTTAAACCTACTGTATTCCAAGTTCTCTATGGTTCATACCCTTACATACTAGCCATAGATGCATCAAAATAAGCAAACAACACACGAAAAACAGAATCTGTCAAAAACAGAACAGTCTGTAGAAATCTGTAAGTAACGCAAACTTATGGAACTTTAAAAATCCTACCAAAATAGGAAGTCCTAAAAAATTTGTTTATTAAACATCAGAAAAAAGAATCAATGCAAAATCTCGTTTATGTGATTTATTGAATTGTTTCTCGTGAGTGAAAAGTTTCTGTTTTTCAGCAGAATCAAATCAACTTATACCATCGGTTATCCTATAGGTTCTACTTGGCACAAACACTAAATAAAACAAGAAAACACATCTAGTCAGAAAGTAGAAACAAATTTTATTGAATAACAGTAAGGAAAAATCTTGGGTTGTCTCCCAACAAGCGCTTTTCTTTAAATCCTTTTTAGCTGGGCATTGAGATTTCAATGATGCTCACATGAAAGACAAGAATTGAAGCATAAAGAGAGCATCATGAAACACGTGACAAACACATCTAAGTATAACATACTTCCTATGAATAGGCATATTATAAGCAAACAAATTTCAAGGCAAGCAAGAACTAGCATATGAAAGGAAGAAGAAAGAGAGGATAGCAATCTCAACATGACGAGAGGTAATTTATTAAGATAAAAATTTCTACGACCATATTTTCCTCTCTCGTAATAATTACATGTAGGATCATAGGCAAATTCAACAATATAGATATCACAAAACATATTCTCAACATGATCCACATGCATGCAAAGTTGACACTCTTCCAAGATAGTGGGATTAACATTAACTAAAGTCATGACCTTTCCGAACCCACTTTTATCAAAAATATCATAAGATTGAACATACTCCAAATATGTGGGATCTAAAGTTTACACTCTTCCAAACCAACTTTCAATATTATTGCAAACACTATTATCAATCTCATATTCATTATGGGGCTTAAATAAATTTTCAAGGTTATAAGAAGAATCACCCCAATCAAGATCATTGAAACAAGTAGTAGACATAGCAAAACTTGCATCCCCAAGCTTAGGGTTTTGCATATTATTAGAACAATTGACATTGAGAGAATTTATAGGAAAATCATGGAAATCATGCTTTTTATTCAAGGAGTTATCGTGAATCTCTTCATAAATTTCATCATCGTAATTTTCAGATTCACAAATTTTTAGCAAAGCTTCATAAAGATAATCTAATGCACAAAACTCACTAGCAATTGGTTCATCATAATTGGATCTCTTAAAAAGATAGCAAGCGGATGAGGATCAATAGATCTTAAGTTCTCTGTTTAGCAATAAATAAAAAACTAGTCCAACCAAACGAGCAAATGAGCCAAGTAATACATCAAAGCAAAAAGACGAACAACAGAAGGGCGAATAAAACGGCAAGGGCGAAGTGGGGGAGAGGAAAACGAGAGGCAAATGGAAAATAATGTAAATGCGAGGGAGATGAGTTTGTGATGGGTACTTGGTATGGCTTGACTTGAGCGAAGACCTCCCCCGCAACGGCGCCGAAAATCCTTCTTGCTACATCTTGAGCTTGCGTTGGTTTTCCTGGAAGAGGAAAGGGTGATGCAGCACAGTAGCGTAAGTATTTCCCTCAGTTTTTGAGAACCAAGGTATCAATCCAGTAGGAGGCTCCTCACAAGTCCCACGAACCTACACAAACAAACAAAGAACTCGCAACCAACGTGATAAAGGGGTTGTCAATCCCTTCACGTCCACTTGCGAAAGTGAGATGTGATAGAGATAATATGATAAGATAAATATATTTTTGGTATTTTATAATATAGATGCAGAAAATAAAGATGCAAATAAAAGTAGATTGAAAGCTTATATGATAAAGGATAGACCCAGGGGGCATAGGTTTCACTTGAGGCTTCTCTCAAGATAGCATAAGTAATACGGTGGGTGAACAAATTACTGTTGAGAAATTGATAGAAAAGCGAATAATTATGAGATTATCTAGGCATGATCATGTATATAGGCATCACGTCCGTGACAAGTAGACCGACTCCTGCCTGCATCTACTACTATTACTCCACACATCGACCGCTATCCAGCATGCATCTAGAGTATTAAGTTCATAAGAACAGAATAACACATTAAGAAAGATGACATGATGTAGAGGGATAAACTAAAGCAATATGATATAAACCCCATCTTTTTATCCTCGATGGCAACAATACAATACGTGCCTTGCAACCCTTTCTATCACTGGGTAAGGACACCGCAAGATTGAACCCAAAGCTAAGCACTTCTCCCATGGCAAGAAAGATCAATCTAGTAGGCCAAACCAAACTGATAATTCCAAGAGACTTGCAAAGATAACTCAATCATACATAAAAGAATTCAGAGAAGATTCAAATATTATTCATAGATAAACTTGATCATAAACCCACAATTCATCGGATCCCGACAAACACACCGCAAAAAGAGATTACATCGAATAGATCTCCACAAGAGAGGGGGAGAACACTGTATTGAGATCCAAAAAGAGAGAAGAAGACATCTAGCTAATAACTATGGACCCGAAGGTATGTGGTAAACTACTCACAACTCATCGGAAGGGCTATGGTGTTGATGAAGAAGCCCTCCGTGGTGGATTCCCCCTCCGGCAGAACGCCGGCGACGGCTCCAAGATGGGATCTCGCGGATACAGAAGGTTACGGTGGTGGAAATATTTCTTCGGTGGCTCCCTGGATGATTTCGGGGTATGAAGGCTTATATAGGAGGAAGAAGTACGTCGGTGGCCGCCCGAGGGGCCCACGAGAAAGGGGGGCGCGCCCTGTAGGGGTGGGCGCACCCCCCACCCTCGTGGATGCCTTGGCTGCTTCTTGACTTGCACTCCATGTCCTATGGATCACGTTCGTTCCAAAAATCACGCTCCCGAAGGTTTTATTCCTTTTGGACTCTGTTTGATATTCCTTTTCTTCGAAATACTGAAATAGGCAAAAAAACAGCAATACGGGCTCGAGCTCCGGTTAGTAGGTTAGTCCCAAAAATGATATAAATGTGTAAAATAAATCCCATAGACATCCAAAATAGGTAATATAATAGCATGGAACAATCAAAAATTATAGATACGTTGGAGACGTATCAATGCCGGTTCCCAGACCGGTGCGCATCTTTGAACCATCAAATCGCATTCGCCAATGGGTGGAGTCTGGCACTGGCGGCATATACTGGGTCTCAGCCCAGTCGATGAGGAAGTCGGCCCAGTGACTTGATGGCGGTGCGAGGTTGGTAGTAGATGGTGTAGGGGGCCAGATAAATGGCCCATTTGGCCACTCGGCCTGAGGCATCTCGGCTTCCAATGATCTTAGTAAGTGGAGCAGTGCAGACAACAGTAATTGGGTGCTCTTGAAATTAAGGCTTTAGCTTCTTGGCGGCAAAGGGCACACCATAGCACATCTTCTGATAGTGGGGGTAGTTTTGCTCGGAAGTGGACAACACCTCTCTCAGGTAATACACCGGCCTCTGGACCGGCAATGCTCTACCTTCCTCCTTGTGCTCCACCACTTTGACTGTGCTGCCACCCGACTGGTGGCGGCGATGTAGAGGAGCATGGGCTCTTTTTCAGTCGGAGCCGCCATGATAGGCGGGGTGGTCAACATCTTCTTGAGCTGGAGAAAAGCTTCGTCCGCCTTGTCGTTCCACTCAAAAAAGTGGTCTTCTTCACGAGCTGGTATAGGGGAAGAGCCTTCTCGCCCAGCCGACTGATGAAATGGTTGACTGATGCCAGGCAACCAGTGAACTTCTGCACGTCCTGTCGGAGTAATGGGCCACGGGTAGGCTAACCCGAGCCCCAAGACATTTCAGGACATTGGGGAAGGCCGCGCCCCTCAGGCCGAGTCCCAGAAGCGACTCCAAAGTATGCCGAGTCCCAGACGGCGACTCCGGAGAGGCCGACTCCAAGCTGGCGACCTCCAGAGAGGCCGACTATGGAGAGTCGGCCCGTGACTCCTCCCCCGTCCTGAAGCACGACGCGGGGTACGGTCACGGCGTGGCTGTTCCCCCCTCCCTGCTCACGAAGGGCCAGCATGGCTACAGTGGGCCGTATCGCTGGAAGATCTCCGGCGAGGCGCGGCACTGTTGCCATGCCTGCCCTGACCTCAGCCATAGTGCGCAGAACACTGTGCCCACGACGTCGGCCTGTACAACCCGAGGGCGGCGGGGCCGCCTGTCAGTGGGTGGGCCGAAGGCGGCCTAGGTGCCCGAAGACGGACCTGTGGGAGTCGGCCTCCCTGGAGTCGGCCGACTCCTCCCCAGGGCCCCACGAGCCATTAACCAGATAAGATCGGGAATGTCAATAGTGATCGCCCGATAGACGGCGACACTGTTGCCACGACCCAATGACCAAGCCTGCGTCATCAGGAGTGCCGCTACAGCGTCGCGCCTGTCCGCAGGACCCGCCAGCCGGCGGGCCCAGAAGCCGGCAGGAAGGACAGTGGCCTGAGAGACAGACGGCTAGGACCCGCGCCCAGCCGTATTACTATTGTACCCCCAGGGGGTAGGCCTATATAA
This sequence comes from Triticum aestivum, assembly GCF_018294505.1. Taxonomy (NCBI): domain Eukaryota; kingdom Viridiplantae; phylum Streptophyta; class Magnoliopsida; order Poales; family Poaceae; genus Triticum; species Triticum aestivum. Next base: position 587,884,563 of record NC_057795.1, read on the forward strand.
ACCCCCTGGGGCACCCATGCAAAGGGTTTGGATCTGAATAGAGATAGACCAGATAGCACGGTAGGAGAGAGCTAGCCTTGCCCTCTCCTGCCTCCCAAAACAGCTCTAGGAGCACCATTGTAGTCACCTTGCTTGAGTGATCATGCGGAGACCCCGCAGAGCAAAAGTAGGGGTGTTATCTCCTAGGAGAGCCCTGAAGCTGGGTAAGTTCCGCTGGCGTGCATGTCTTCGCCTCATCCCGCTTCCAGGCACTAGCGACGTTCTACTCGCTCCCACCATGATAAGCCATCCTTTGGCATATGTCGCATCCAACCCCCGACATTTGGCGCCCACCGTGGGGCGAGGTGCACCGTCGTCCGGAGATCTGCTCTAGACGGGAACCGTATTCCTTCCCGGCGAGCACGGCGAGCCCGGCACACCGGATGGCGTTTGTGACGACGCACTGCACGGCGCAGAGATCGCCTGTGCGGCCAGCTGCCTCACCGATCTTATCGGTGAGGTTCGCCTCTCCGATGAGCCTGCGTCCGACGCAGGCACGAGTGTCCCCGAGGCCTCCTCGCGGGCCTCCTCGACCAACTCCACGTCGCCGGCGAGCCTGCCACGGACCTGGAGTCCATAGGATCCACCGACCCGATGCTGGTCGACTCCGACACCGCGTCGCTCGACGCGTTCCCCACCAACATGGTGGTCTACGACGAGCCGCTCTCATACGCGGGGAGCGGCGGAAGCACCGTCACTGAGGTCCTCGTCCTCGAGAACGGCGAGCTCTCCGGCGAACGAGTGCATGACCCGCTCGACGCGGCCCTGCGAGGCCTTGCGGCGCCGATTCCAGAAGACGCCGACGCCGAGACGCTGGAGGCACTCCGCCTTCAGCTCGTCGAGGGCGCGAAGAAGCTGGCAAGCATGAGGCGCTTGTCAGAAGCTTACCAACGCGAGATGGATCGTGCCATAGGCGGCTCGCCGGCTCCGACTGGGCCTAGCCGCCTAGGCGCGGTCCGACAGCGCGGCGTGGCAATCGCCAACATCTTCGGGGCTGATCGCCCTGTGTACGCCACGCCCGCAGAGAATATCCGTGCCGCCCAGGCGGCGGCAAACGAGCTCGACAACTTCGAAGGTGAAGAGCGCCGCATAATGACGGAGCGAGTTCAACAGCTCCTCGACGCGGCCGCCGCGCAGAATGGTGCCGGCTGCCGCACCGAGGCGCCGCAGCGCCAAAACGACAACCCACCACCTCGCGGAGATCAAGGTGAGATGTCTCGGACGCTGACTGGAGGGGCCCGTGGGAAGAAGGACAAGGAGCCGGCTGTCAGCCACAGTCGGACTCACATCACCATCGAGCGCGACCAAGACGGCCGCCCCAGAGCGGTGGAACGGCGGGACGACTACCAGCCTCCCCCTCCTCGTGGAGAAAGGCGAGTCTCCCCACCGCCCGTGGAACATCCGACTCTCGGCGACCGCCTTGGCCGCCGAGAGGGAGTCAGAGAGAACGACGCCCGCCACCGGATCGACTGACTCCATCGATCCCTGGCGCTGGAAGAAGAAGACGAGTTGGGTCCCCCCTGCTTTGGACCCGGCATCCGGGACGAGCCCTTTCCCAAAGGGTTCACGCTCCCCCGAGACACGCCCAAATATATCGGCACCGTGAAGCCGGAAGATTGGCTGATCGACTACTCCACAGCTGTCAACATAGCGAACGGCAACAAGCGTGTTGCCGTAGGATATGTCCCTCTCATGCTCCAGGGCTCGGCCTGGACGTGGTTAAACAGTCTGAAGCCTCGCAGCATCAATAGTTGGGTTGACTTCATCGAGGCTTTTGTCCGCAACTTCACGAGCATGTACAAGCGACCTCCCAAGCCACGCCAGCTCTCCTTGTGCGTGCAAGGCCCTGACGAGTCTACTCGCGACTACCTCACGCACTGGGGCGAACTCCGGAACTCCTGCGAGGGCATGCACAAGGTGCAGGCCACCGAGTACTTTACTGCCGGCTGCAGAGAAGGCACCCTCCTCAAGCACAAGCTCCTCTGCGACGAGCCGGAGACCCTCGACGAGCTGCTGATCACGGCGGACAAGTACGCCACGGCCGACTCCTCCATGAAGGCGGAGATCTGGGTCAGCACAACTGGCAAAGTCACCCCTCAGGCTCCAAGAACTCTGGCTGGAGACACCAGTCGGCGGCAACACCAGAATGACCAGAAGCGCAAAGCCTCGTAGCCGATTTCCAGCAGTCGGCAAGTGGCGACAGCAGAAGACCAGCAATTGGAGGGACCGCCTCCGGTGAAGCGGCAGAAGGGCGGCCAGTCCAATTGGCTGCCGGCTTTCTGCTACGAGCAGACTCTGGATGGTCCCTGCAAGTTCCACAGCGGCGCAAAGCCGTCCAACCATACCACAAGGAAATGTCACTGGCTGACCAGAATGGCCCCAGTAGCCGGCCGTCAGGCCAGTCGGCGCGATACAAGACGAGTTCCCGGACGAACACGGAGCCTATGTGGTGTTCACAAGTGTAGCGAATGACCGGCGTAGCAGGCGCCAACAGCAGCAAGAAGTAAATGCGGTTGCATCAAGTACTCCAGAGTTCATGCATTGGTCCGAAAAGCCTATCAGTTGGAGCAGAGCTGATCACCCAGAGGTGATGCCGAGTCCAGGCTCCTACGCCTTGGTCTTAGGCGCCACGCTTGCGACGGACAGGCGGGCCGCTCGCTTCTCGCGAGTACTGATAGACAGAGGCAGCAGTATCAACATCCTGTACAAGGATACGATGGAGAAACTAGGAATCAAGCGAAGACAACTTCAGAGCAGCCGGACTGTGTTTCACGGAATCATCCCTGGCCTTTCCTGCTCGCCAATCGGCAAGATCCTGATAGATGTCCTCTTCGGAGACAAGGATCATTTCCGCCGAGAGCCAATTTGGTTTGAGGTGGTGGACCTTGAAATCCCATATCACGCATTGCTTGGCCGACCCGCCCTGGCCAAGTTCATGGCGGTACCCCACTACGCCTACCTCAAGATGAAGATGCCGAGTTCCAAGCGAATCCTAACCGTGGCCGGCGACTACAGGAAGTCGTCCACCTGCGCGGCCGAAAGCAGCCAGCTGGCCGAGTCCTTGGTGATCACAGCTGAGAAACGGCTTCTTGATCGGGTCGTGACGATGGCCGGCAAGCAGCCCAAGTTATCGCCCGACCCCAAGGAGTCGGAAGCAGAAGGATCATTCAAGCCGGCCAAAGAAACAAAGAAGATACCGTTGGACCCAGGGCACCCGGAGAGGTACGCTATCATGGGCACTGGCCTTGACAGCAAATAGGAAGGCGAGCTCGCCGATTTCCTCCGTGAGAATCGCGACATCTTCGCATGGTCCCCCAAGGACATGCCTGGTGTCCCGACGGAATTCACCGAGCACTAGTTGCATGTCCGATCTGATATGAAGCCCGTCAGGCAGCCCTTGCGCCGCCTGTCAGAAGAAAAAAGAAGAGTTGTTGGAGAAGAAATAGTCCGGCTCCTGGCGGTCGGCTTCATCATGGAAGTGTTTTTCCCAGAGTGGCAGGCAAACCCGGTACTGGTGCTGAAGAAGAACAAGCAGTGGCGGATGTGCATTGATTATACAAGCCTCAACAAAGCTTGCCCCAAGGACCCATTTGCTCTGCCAAGAATCGATCAGGTGATAGACTCCACAGTCGGATGCGAGCTGTTGAGTTTCCTAGATGCATATTCAGGATATCACCAGATCAAGTTGAACCCGGCTGACGGTGTCCTGGACTAGGGGGTACTCACCACGTCGTCTCCCGATCAGTTGGATTGGGCCGAGGATCCCCATGGCCATATACTCATGGGCCAGTCCGGATAGTTGCCGCATACAAGGAAGGTTCCACAAGACTTGGCGATCAAGACAAGGACTCCTCCCCCACCGGCGTATTCGGCTAGGACTCTTGTTATCCTAGGCCTCTGGTGCATTATATAAACCGAGGCCAGGCTAGTCGATAGAGATATACAACAACAACCATTACAATCATACCATAGGCTAGCTTCTAGGGTTTAGCCTCCTTGATCTCGTGGTAGATCCACTCTTGTAAACATCCACAATATCAATATCAATCAAGCAAGATGTAGGGTTTTACCTCCATCAAGAGGGCCTGAACCTGGGTAAAACATCGTGTCCCTTGTCTCCTGTTACCATCCGCCTAGACGCATAGTTCGGGACCCCCTACCCGAGATCCACCGGTTTTGACACTGACATTGGTGCTTTCATTGAGAGTTCCTCTGTGTCGTCACCGATAGGCTTGATGGCCTCTTCAATCGACAACGACGCAGTCCTGGGTGAGACTTTTCTCCCCGGACAGATCTTCGTATTCGGCGGCTTCGCACTGCGGGCCAACTCACTTGGCCATCTGGAGCAGATCGAAAGCTACGCCCCTGGCCATCAGGTCGGGTTTGGAAGCGTAAACTTCACGGCCGATATCCGCGGGGACTTGATCTTCGATGGATCTGAGCCACAGCCGAGCGGGCCGCGGTGTCACGATGGGCACGACCTAACTCTGCCGCCGGACAGCACCTTGGAGGCCGCACACGAATCCGCTCCGACCCATAGTCCGGAGCCGATCGCTCAGATCGAGGACGGATGGCTGGACACCGCCTCGGGAGCTGCAACTTCTACGGCGATGGAGCCCAACACTTACCTTGTCCCGCATAAAGCTCATGACTCCGAGGTGCCGGACTCTCTGCCGAACCCCGAACCTCCTGCGCCCCTGCCAGTCGAATCCGACTGGGCGCCGATCATGGAATTCACCGCTGCGGACATCTTTCAGCACTCACCCTTCGGCGATATCTTAAATTCGCCGAAGCATCTCTCGCTATCCGGAGAGCCCTGGCCGAACTACGGCCAGGATGGTTGGGACGCGGACGACAAAGAAATTCAGATACTTCCGCTTTATTCTCAAACACATCCCATTAATATTAAAAGTATTTTTACAATACGATCTTCACCATCGCGCCGGTGTCAAACCGGCTCGGCAACATCACTCCACGACGGCCGACATGCGCTAGACGCGTGGTCGCTTTGTTGAGCCGACCTCAACTTCTTCGGATCATCCTCTCGGCAAGCCGGACAAGAGTCCGGCATCGCGAAGGATAAATCATCGCCAACATCGCCACTCCACGGATTACATGGAGCGGGCACACCTGCATCGCCGCACGGTCACTTCATCAAGCTGGCATCGACCATGTCACGACCTGCATCTGCAGGGCCGCACTCTGGACCGGGGGCTTCATCATCTCTTCATCAACCTACACCGGAGACTTCGGCGTCGTTGGCCGACCAGCTCCGTCATGTTAGCTGGACCGAGGGCTTTGCCTCGCCGAGCCAACCTTTGCAAGCATCGCCATGCCGTTGCTTTATCGCCCATCAGGCGATAGGTGTGCGGATCGAGTCCCAATTTTGGGAATCACCTTCCTTCGGATTGCTACAACAAATAAACCAGGTGCAATTAATCCTAGTATTTCTTTTTGCTTGTTTGGGTTAATTTTTCCCAAGGAATTATTACTCTGGTTTGTCCATCATATGCACACAGGTCTATCAAATGGTGGCCGCATTATCAACGGTCGCATGATGGTTCGGTCAGTTTCCGTACATAGTCCGGCGAACGTCGCATCCAGAACTCGGACCGACTTGTGAATCCAGGCTTTGCCACGCCTTTATTGCATTACGCCAACGACCTGCATCGACATCGACTTCGGCGCCAGGCCATATTTATTTTACTACTCACTTTGCATAAATTATTTATTATGCAACATTTTTTTTAATTCCTATTATTACTATTATCTCTGGTTTGCACTATTTTTTGTGCACAGGAAAATGATCCAGCCGGACTATATCCTTACGTCACCTCGGCTGGATGGGGGGTTTCGTCAACACTTCATTACCCCATGCCAGGGACTTCGGCATCACTCTGCCGTCCTGCATCGACCGTGCTATGTCACCACTTCGGAGTGCCGAGCTCTTTGCTCCACCACCTCGGGACCGGCTTGGGGGATGGACACTTGTCCCGCACCAAGCTCGGACCGCGTCGTCAATACTGAACACATTAACCAGCTAAGTTGCCTTCATGCTCAAAGTTTTAAATTTCTAACTTGTGTTCGGTTCGACCAAGCATTATACTTTTTTGTAAAAAAAAGTTGCTTGTAAAAATTTTCCTTGTCCAAACTTTGTTTGCACATACTTGATGCGCTACCCGCGCTCATTATACCTGGGGGCTTCTTTAACAGAAGCTTATTAATTCGGGCTTTATGCCCAACACATGTGTCACACTTCCGCATGTACCTTTTATTCACCATTATATGCATCGATATGACTTAAGTTTTGGCCAAGCTGGGTTGCCTGGCTCCTGTGCTTACCCCTACGTTCCCGATTGTTCGGCTAGGTGGTAAAGGGAGCACCTCTGCGATTGTTACTGCCGGGTCAGCCGGATGTGTACCTCAGACTGGGTGAAACCGAAAGCTAGCATTCTTAAGGGAATACTCGGTCGGTGAACTAAAAGATGATTTCTTACCTATTTATTTACCTGCCCCCAGATGTTTTTCTGCTCTTTTCGCAGTCCGGACATGCACTTTAGGGCATGTCTCCCAGGGAAAGGAACCCCTAACGGAACTATTCTCCCTGGAAGATGTTTCTTACTAACCATGTAATATAACATAACTAGTTGGACACTTGTCTGATAAAGCACTAATGACCCCTACGCCTGGTCTCCACGCATGCCCCGGTTTTTATAACCGCGAGGGTATTCGGACACACTCCGGACTATTGGGTCCAGAGGTTGAAGCGAAAAGGTCCACTACGACAAACGATCTACAATCCGGCTAGAAGACATTCTACATGTCACCTTACATTTTATAGTCAACTTTTACCCAAGTCGCTTGGGGGCTCTTATGTTTATTTGAGCTGTTTCATACTAAGTGTTTTTCTTCTTAGTCGTTGCAAAGTTAAAGCACGGTAGAAGCACTTTTTTTTCTAAAGTCCAATTTTCGTATTGGCACCGAACACTTGATCTAGTTCGGACATTAACCTTTTTGGCTTTTCGAGCCCATGGCACTTTTAAACTATTTGTGTGTTTTCAGCACAAGTCTCGCAGTGCAACGCCGGACACCTTTAGAGATTCGGCAAAAACATTCTCGGATATTGCTATATATGCATCGGTTTCGAATTGTGTCTTCGGTCAATAGTTGGGTTGCCCGGCTCCTACGCTTGCCTCCTATGTTCCGCTTTGTTCGGCTAGGTGTGCAAAGGGAGAACCACTGCGATTGTGCTTCCAGCTCGCATGGTCAAGCACCTCAGTGGAGAAAGCCAAAAGCTGACTGTCACAATAGGTGTAAACTGGTCAGCAATCTGATGACTATATTAAATGACGGGCCATTCATAAAATTGGCTGTTTCCGGCTTGACCTCGACTGTCGCCGAACACTACCGGGGGCTAGTAACTGGCCTCCCAAACTAAATCCTCAATATTTTGCTCTTACATTGGAGCTGAGGTTTCATGATCATGTTTAGCATGACAGCCCAAAGAAAGGAACCGATAGCGGGACTATTTTCTTTGGAAGACATTTCTTCTGTTAAACAGTAATATAACATATCTCTCCGCGTACCTTTTTTTATAAAACCGTATGGCCAGATTGCCTTGTTTGTTGTAAATCTTTGCCCTCATAAAGGCTTTATAAAGTAGGACAAACACTCCTCGGCTATTGGCCGAGGAGGTGGAAGCCGATGGTCGGTCAACAAAGTTTTGTACAATGCGGATCCGAGCATTAATGACGTAAAGTACTTGGATACATAGAGTCATTACACATAATTTGTGATTTTACTATGGATATCGATCCTTAATTCGGCCTCCCGTGCCCGCATTAAGGCTCGGGGGCTACTGGGCTTCGGGCTTATTATTTACAAATATTAAAGTGGCACATCAATCCCCTGATCTGGTGTTGCCACCCGACCAGTGTCTCGGGGGCTACTACATTGCCTGTTCTATGCAGAAAATTTTAAGTGCAATACAGTTTCCGAGGAGATTTTGATCCTCAGGTTGGTCGGCCACACCCAACCTGAGTCTCGAGGACTGAGCACGCCGCTTTTTGTGTCCCGAAGTATTCCGCCGAGCTAGGACTGGATCCTTAGACCGATTTTGCAAATAAACATGAGTCTCAGCGGCTACGGGGATCAGCGGTCTTATGTCATCCTTCATGTGCATCTCGGGTTTTAGACCGATACCCACCTTGAGGGCTACTGGCACCAATCAAAAATATTGACAAAAATCGGCCCACATTCGGGGTGGTGCACCACCTCAGAAGCAGTCCGGCGTAAAGCTCGGGCGCTAGTGGCTGGCTCCATAGAGGGCACTTCCGGCATTAAGCTCGGCTAAACTCGTTCAAACTTCTTTAAACCAAAGTGATTTACGACACCTCGGATACAGTCCGGCGTTGGAGCTCGGATACATAGTCCGGTGTTGGAGCTCGGATACATAGTCCGGTGTTGGAGTTCAGATACCATCCGGCGTTGGAGCTCGGATACATAGTCCGGCGTTAGAGCTGGGAAGCAGTCCGGCATTGGTGCTCGGCTGCAAAAGATACCTCGAATGCAGTCCGGCGTTGGAGCTCGGACGCAAGAGGACGTAGCCGCCTGGGAACAACATCAAACTCGGGGTGTGGCATAAAAATAACAAGGCATCGATAAAGGCCGGAAACTTAAAGGGGCTCCTCGGATACCCGACATGTAAACTCGTCGAATGCATTTCGGTGATCTTCAAGATCGAAGATGAGGAGATTTGTTGAACCAGTTTTCAAGAACAACGACCGAAGATGAAGAACAGTTCGGAAGAATCGAGGAGCGTTCCCAACTTGAAGACCGGTTCAGAGGGCTACTGACGGTGTCCTGGACTAGGTGATACTCACCACGTCGTCTCCCGATCAGTTGGATTGGGCCGAGGATCCCCATGGCCGCATACTCATGGGCCAGTCTGAACAGTTGCCCCATACAAGGAAGGTTCCACAAGACTTGGCGATCAAGACAAGGACTCCTCCCCCACCGGCGTATTCGGCTAGGACTCTTGTTATCCTAGGCCTCTGGTGCATTATATAAACCAAGGCCAGGCTAGTCGATAGAGATATACAACAACAACCATTACAATCATACCATAGGCTAGCTTCTAGGGTTTAGCCTCCTTGATCTCGTGGTAGATCCACTCTTGTAAACATCCACAATATCAATATCAATCAAGCAGGACGTAGGGTTTTACCTCCATCAAGAGGGCCCAAACCTGGGTAAAACATCGTGTCCCTTGTCTCCTGTTACCATCCGCCTAGACGCACAGTTCGGGACCCCCTACCCGAGATCCGCCGGTTTTGACACTGACACCGGCTGACAGACTGAAGACCGCTTTCATCATGCCGTTTGGAGCCTTCTGCTACCTGACCATGACGTTCGGCTTAAGAAACACCGGCGCCACCTTTCAGCGTTGCATGCAGAAGTGCCTCCTGAAGCAACTTGGCAGAAACGCCCACGTCTATGTGGATGATGTAGTGGTGAAGACGAAGAAGCGTGGAACCCTGCTGGAGGACCTCAAGGAAACCTTTGAGAATCTGCGCCAATTCCAGATCAAGCTCAACCCAGAGAAGTGCGTTTTTGGAGTACCAGCCGGCCAGCTCCTCGGTTTCTTGGTCTCCGAACGCGGCATAGAGTGCAATCCTATGAAGATCAAGGCCATCGAGAGGATGGAAGTACCCAGACGACTGTTAGATGTGCAGAAGTTCACCGGCTGTTTGGCATCCATCAGCCGATTCCTCAGTTGGCTGGGCGAGAAGGCTCTCCCCTTGTATCAGCTCATGAAGAAGACGGCCTTCTTTGAGTGGACTCCCAAGGCGGACGACGCTTTTCTCCAACTGAAGAAGATGTTGACTACTCCCCCTGTGCTGGCGGCTCCGACTCCCAAAGAGCCCATGCTCCTATACATTGCCTCCACCAGCCGAGTAGTCAGCACAGTCATTGTAGTCGAGCGCAAGGAGGAAGGCAAGGCGCTACCTGTCCAGAGACCGGTATATTACCTGAGTGAAGTACTGTCGACCTCCAAGGAGAACTACCCCCATTACCAGAAGATGTGCTACGACGTGCATTTTTCCCGCCAAGAAATTGAAGCCTTACTTCCAGGAGCATCCAATCACCGTGGTCTGTACAGCTCCGCTGGCCGAGATCATCGGAAGTCGAGATGCTTCTGGCCGAGTGGCCAAATGGGCCATTGACCTGGCTCCCTACACCATCTACTACGTGGCCCGCACCGCCATCTAGTCGCAAGCGCTGGCCGACTTCCTCGTCGACTGGGCCGAGACCCAGTATCTGCCGCCAGCGCCCGACTCCACCCATTGGCGGATGCACTTTGACGGCTCCAAGATGCGCACCGGCTTGGGAGCCGGCATTGTCCTCACATCCCCCAAGGGCGACAAGCTCAGATATGCGCTGCAGATCCACTTCGCCACCTCCAACAACATGGCCGAGTACGAGGCGCTCATACACGGGCTCCGGCTTGCCAAAGAACTCGGCATTCGCCGGATCCTGTGTTATGGCGACTCTGACTTGGTAGTCCAATAATCATCCGGCTATTGGGATGCCAAGGATGCAAATATGGCGAGCTACCGTTTCCTCGTCCAGCAGCTCAGCGGATACTTCGAGGGATGCGAGTTCCTCCACGTGCCAAGGAACGAGAACGACCAAGAAGACGCCTTGGCACGGATCGGCTCCACCCGCCAGGCAATACCATCTGGTGTCGCCCTCCGGCGCCTTCTCAAGCCTTCTATCAAGCCGTCACCAGAATCAGATTCAATCTTTGTACCGGCTCCGCCTGAGGAAGACGGACCCGACTCCAAGAAGCACATAGTCGAAGCCGGCCCAGGGACTTCAGAACCCGGCCCGGGGACTGCTGCGGTAAGATCGAAGACCCCAGAGCTCGGCCCGGGGACTACTCCAGTCAGCCCCGGGACTTTTTCAAACCATCCAGCGGCTGCGGACTCCAACCCGCCGCCTCCCAGCCCGGCCGCCCTTATCCAGGTCGCACTAGTGATAGTTGAAGAAATAGCAGCACCTTCATGGGCCCAGCCCATCCTCAGATTCTTAGTAAACAGAGAGCTGCCAACTGATGAAATCTTGGCCCGACAAGTGCAACGCCGTGCAGCAGCCTACACCATAGTCAACAGAGAGCTGGTCAGGCGCAGCGTTACCGGCGTCTTCCAACGCTGTGTCGAAGCAGAACAAGGCCAGGCAATCCTCAGAGACATCCATGAAGGCGAGTGCGGTCACCATGCGGCCTCCAGGGCACTCATCGCCAAAGCCTTCCGGCATGGTTTCTTCTGGCCAACCGCCCTGGAAGAAGCCAAAGAGTTAGTCCAAAAGTGCAAGGGGTGCCAGATTTTCCGTTCCAAGCCACTTCAACCAGCTTCCACACTCAAGACTATCCCCATCGCCTGGCCCTTTGCAGTCTGGGGTCTGGACATGGTCGGACCATTCAAGACGGCACGAGGTGGCTTGACTCACCTGCTTGTCGCAGTGGACAAGTTCACCAAGTGGGTGGAGGCGAAACCCATTAAGAAGTTGAATGGTCCGACTGCAGTGACCTTCATCGCTGACATCACAACTCGGTACGGCATCCCACACAACATCATCACCGACAATGGCACGAATTTTGCCAAAGGCGCCTTGGCCCGTTTTTGCGCGACACAGGGCATCCGACTGGACCTAGCGTCCGTTGCCCATCCGCAGTCAAATGGCCAGGTGGAGCGAGCGAACGGCCTCGTCTTATCCGGCATCAAGCCTCGACTCATCGTCCCGCTGGAGCGATCTGCCGGCTGTTGGCTTGAGGAGCTGCCAGCCGTCCTCTGGAGTCTACGCACGACACCAAACAAGTCAACCGGCTTCACACCCTTCTTCCTCGTCTATGGTGCCGAAGCCGTCATCCCAACGGACATAGAGTTCGACTCCCCACGGGTCACCATGTACACCGAGGAAGAAGCAGAAGAAGCACGACAAGACGGCGTTGATCTGCTGGAAGAGGGCCGGCTGTTGGCACTCAGCCGGTCCGGCATCTACCAGCAGAGCCTGCGTTCATACTACAACAGGAAGGTCAGGCCAAGATCTTTCCAAGAAGGCGACCTTGTGCTCCGGCTGATCCAGCGAACAGCCGGCCAGCACAAGCTGTCGGCACCTTGGGAAGGCCCCTTCATCATCAGCAAGGTGCTAGGGAACGATGCCTACTATCTGATCGATCCTCAGAAGCCCCGAGCGTGCAAGAAGGACGACTCCGGCAAAGAGGCAGAGCGCCCGTGGAATGCAAATTTTCTTCGAAGATTTTACAGTTGATGCAGAATGTATCGCACTACCCCTCTATATTAAAGTATTAAGAATTTGGGCCCCCCCGAGACGAGCTCGGGGACTGCCCCTTTTGTTATCTGTATGATAAGAATTATGCCTTCGAGAACATCACTTTCATTACAAGCCGCTTGGCACCGGGCCAGTCGGCCCGGGGACTAGCCGCCTTGTGCTATAAAGAGCTTCCCACAGTCAGACAAGTAGTGCGTGGTGCCCAATCCGCCTCCTGGCAAAGCCGCAGCTCGCAGAGCGACTGTGAGGCGAACAGGAGTAAGGAAGAACGGGCACCCACACGAAAAATGGCTAAGGACCTAAAGCATGAACATAGCGTAAGACGGCCTCCAGCATTTCTAAAGCAGAAAGCCGACTCATGAGTAGCCGGCTCGCCGTCTTTATTAGCCTTCTGTCAAGGACGGCCGACTCTTGGGTAGTCGGCCTTTCGCTTTCTATCCGACTTGCTAAAGAAACTCTAAACGGCCAAGTACTTGCCTTCTCAAAGTAGCCGAGCACTTGACCCAGCAACAGTCTGTAGAGCGGCTGTCCGACTGGCAAGCAGTGACTAGGGGAAGGCGGCAAAGGAAAAAGGCTAAAGAGCAGTAAGCAAGGAAAGACGGAAATCGGATAAATATTTACATAGGCCCTTGGCCGAATCTTCGATTAGAAGTTCAAGAACCACCCCGCGGGTGGAATTGTTCGAATCTAACAAGTTTTTCAAAAGATCACTAAGACAGACAAGCAGTGGCGAAAAATGAAGCCTAGGAGGCGGCGTCGGGGATCGGAGGATCGGAGGAGACGGCGGTGTCAGGCGCTGGGTTAGTCGGCTGGGCGGTCTCGGCTTGATCAGCTCCGGCGGCAGTCGCCTTCTCTTGACGCGGCTCATTGCTGGAGGCGCGGTCGAGCTGAGGCTGGCCGCCTGCTCCGTCTTCTGGCACCTCCGCCTCGCCTTCATCCTCCGCCTCGTCCTCCTCCTCAGTGCTGGAGTCGATCACCTCCGCCGAATCTTCGCCATACTCCGGGTTCATCCCGAACCACTCTGGCGGCACTTCCTCGCCGCCTTCGGCCCGCTCGGGGACGAAGACACTGGTGTCCATGTACTCAGTGATGGCCGTTGCACGCTCGATAAGGGAGCCCTCCATGGCCTCCAGCTCGGCCTGGGCTTCTGACCGGAACGTGGCCAGACGGTCCAGGTCCAGCCCTGGATACCACGCCTTGACGAACTCCAAGGCCCGGCGTGCTCTGGCCCGGGCCGAGGAGCCCTTCCAAGCCTCAAGACGGCCGGCAGCGACCTCCAGCCAGTCGGCAGTTCGGCTGGCGGTGCGCAGAGCTGGCGTGCCTGGCCACAAGGCGGCAACCGCCTGGGCACCGGCACGTTGGAGCCAGCGCAACAGCTGGTAAGCCGGACGAAGACGGGCTTCAATGCTCAGAAGCTGCTCTTCGACGGTTCGGGGGGAATTAGCGGCGATCTCCTCATCGTTTGCCCTTCGCGCCTCACGAGCAGCCTCGATGGCCAGAGGAACTGCCTGCGAATGACCGGGGAAGAAGTCTGCCAAGACAAAAAAGAAGCAAGTCAAAAAAATCAGAAGTCGGCCTAACACATAGTCGGAAGCCCGAAGAAGCGAAAGAAACTTATCATCAACGATATCCTCGATCTCGTGGAAGCCGGAGGTCAGCATCGCCTCCCTATCAGTCCAGGAGGAGCGCTCGCTCTCGAACTCGGCCAGGAGTGCGGTCTCCCACTTCTCGGCCTCGTCCTGCGCCTTGTTGAGCAGCTCCTTCTGCTCGGCCAGCTGCGCCGCCAGCAGGTCGCATTCCGTGGCGAGCTTGCCACACTCCTCCTCCTTGGCACGACGGGCGGTATTGGCCTCGCCCAGCTTCTCCTGAAGAACGGCGTTGGCTTCTAAGGAGCAAAAGAAGAGACAAAGTAAGTCGTTAGCAAAAAAAAGATCGCCGGGAAGATCCGGCCCGACTGCTCAGCAGTCGGCCCGAATCTCGGGGACTACAGCCCGCGGGTGCGCCAGCGCGCCACCGCGAAGAAGAAGAACTCACTCCGGCTTTCCGACAAGTCGGCAGCCCGCTTGCTCAACTCCTCAACATTGCGGTTGAAGGCAGTGGCGCGGAGGTTGTGATACTCCTGCAATAAGTCACTGAAGACAAAGTTAGTGTTTGGAACTCGCCAGAGCGAGTTCCGAACCGCCTGCTCAGCAGCCGGCCCGGAACTCGGGGACTACACCCAGTGGCTGCGCTGGCGCGCCCCCACAGAGAAAAAACAAGAATCCAAAGGGAAAGAAACTTACTCGGACGGCCGTTCGTGCGGCCAGATGCGCTCTGGTGCAGGCTTGAAGGGCGTCGCCCTCGGCCCGCAGCTTCGCCTGGACTTCCAGGAGCAGTTGATTTAATGGCCCGGTGCCGCCTCTGTGCACCCACCCGGTGGGCGCGGCGCTTGTGGCCTCGGTGTCTAGGGTTGCCGAGCTGGCAGCGCCGATCTCCAAGGATGCGGCGCCGAGGTCGCCCTCTCAAGACGACAGCGCACTGGCGAGGCGACTTGGAGAAGCAGCCGCGCCTCGGCCTCGTCCATGACCGGCGGCTCCGACTGACTCACCGGCTGTTTGCCGTGCGGCCTCCCAGACGGCGGTGGAGGCGGTGGTGGTGGAACGAGGGTGTCCAACATAGAAGCCTCGCCGTCCTCCTTCTCCATGATGGGGTTCTCGGTGCCGGCCCCTCCGGTTTGCCCCGTGAACTCCGGAGGCGGCCGCACAGACGAGAGTGGGGGGACGAGCATCGCTGATCGGTGACGCGCGGCCTCCTCGGCACGCCGTCTCGCTGCGAGGGTAGCTTCGGCGTCCTCCAGCTTCTTCTGGGCGGAGGCGGCCGCCTTGTCGGCCTCCGCCTTCTCCAGACGTTCGGCTTCCTCCTCCTCGCGCTTCTCCCGCGCGTTTCGCTCCGTCGCCTCCCGGAGGTCGGCGATGGGGTCGGCCCGCCGAGAATTGGCGAACGTCTCCGCCGACCCCATGACGGAGGGGACGACGACTCTCTCAAGGGAGAGAGGGTCCCTGGAGAAGATTGGAGGGAGCATAAAGGAAAACCCGGACGAGATTCGATAAAGGAAAATAAAAAAGCGTAAAGACTTACGCAGAGACTAGTGGCGGCCTCCTCACTTCCGTTCGGAAGCGGTTGGCCTTCGCAGCCGCCTCCTCCCGTCTGGTCGCGGCGGCCACCCCCTTTATCTTCTTCAACTTGGTGCCAGACGCACTCGGCCCGGCGTGACGCCTCTTCAAACCACCCTGATTGGCGGAGGATCCGACCTTCGGCTGGTGGCGTGGGGCGACTTCCCCTTCGGCGTCGTCGTCGGGCCAGTCGGCGAAGGTGGCCGAAGGCCTGAAGTCGCCTTCCGCTCCTTCTCCCCCGCCTTCGGCGTCGGCTTCCATCGCCGCTGCCCCCAGGTCAGGGTCGTCGACGTCGCTCTCCGCACGGTCGGGATCATACTCGCGGGGCTGTCTCGTGGCACCGGCGGCAGGCTGCATAAGAGGATTCTAGTTCAGAAGAAGCCAACAAGAGTCAGAAGCCGGAGTCGGCTGCGGAAAAATGACAAAACAGTAGGAAGACGCGACTTACCACTGGTGGAGGGTTGTCGCGCGAGTACGGCTCCTTGCCGAACTGCCAGTCCTCCTCGTACTCGCAGTGCGTGATGTAATTCACCATATTAGCCACCTCTTTGCGGGGCATCTCCTTGGTACTCATCCGACTTGGGTCTCGGAGGCCGCTCATCTGACAGATCAGGTGAGGCAGGCCTTGGAGCGGGAGAACTCGGCGCGCCATGAAGGCGGTCAGCAAGTCGGCCCCGACGAGTCCCTCCGACTGTATCAAGACTCGGAGTCGCGCTACGGCGGCGGCTCCGGCAAGGGTTAGCGACTTGACTCGGTGAGACCAGCTGGGGAGCCTCCCGGTCATGGGAGCGGCGTTGTAGGGCGGCAGCTTGACCCAGTCACCGTCGGAGGCAAGGTTCTTCACGTAGAAGTACGAGCGCTGCCACATCTTCACCGACTTGATCAGCGCGATGGGAGGAAAGGGGTTGTCAGCCGTCGAGCGCCGCATCGCGATGAAGGCGCCGCACTGAGCCGGCACACCAGCGATGTGCGTGCCAAGCTTAGAAGAGAAGAATTCTCCCCACAGCTCGACGGTGGGGAGAACGCCGAGGAAACCTTTGCACAGAGTGGTGAAGGCGGAAAGCAACACCACCATGTTCGGAGTGAGTTGGTGCGGCTGAAGACTGTGGAACTCCAGGAACGAGCAGAAGAAGCCGCTCGCTGGCAGCCCCAGGCCGCGCATAAGGTGCGAGCGAAAGACAACCCGCTCGCCCTCTTCCGGCGCCGGCCGGATTTCCTCCTCCGGTGCGGCGCGGGCGCGCACGAGGTCCGCGCTGGGAAGACGGCGTGTCCGGCGGAGGAACTCGATGTGTTCTTCCTCTAGCTCCGAGCTGTCCCACACGCCGGAGCGCACGGCAGGGGCCGCGGCAGAGGAAGAGCTCATCGCCGCAGTATGGTGTGCTCTTGCTCAATGGCGGAGGAAGGAAGGAGAGAAAGCAAGATGAGGCGGGGGAGCGGGGAAGAAGGGCGCGCGAGCTGTGCCGCTCCGCTTCCCCCCGCCTACTTATAGCCCTGCGGGCTGAGAAGCCGAGGGGGCGGGCGTGGGATTAACTACGCACGATGTCCCACGCCGCCCCACGATTTACCCCACGAAGTTACTGCGCGCAGTAACGACGTGGGAAAACCAACCGTCCACGGCCGCAATGGATCCGTTCGTATGCTGAGGCACGGTAGTGGCGGGCCTCGCCTGACGGCCCGTCCCATCGCGCGTGTGGGTAGGCAGACTGTTCTCTCCACGTGGAACCACGCGATAGGACCGCCCTGATGGCAGCGGGGAGGTGTATCAGGCACGCCGCCTGGTTTCCTGCCGCGACTTTCGAACTGCGGCTCTTCACTAAAACTCCGACTTTCGACAGTCGGCCCAAGGGAAGACGACCCGAGTTCCAGAGTCTGCACTTTTAAAGATTGAAGCTATTGAAGCCCCACAATGCAGCGACCGCAGGGCTTCACCAGCTTCGGGGACTACTGTCGGAGTAATAGGCCACGGGTAGGCTAACCCGAGCCCCAAGACATTTCAGGACATCGGGGCAGGCCGCGCCCCTCAGGCCGAGTCCCAGGAGCGACTACAAAGTATGCCGAGTCCCAGACGGCGACTCCGGAGAGGCTGACTTCAAGCTGGCGACCTCCAGAGAGGCCAACTATGGAGAGTCGGCCCGTGACTCCTCCCCCGTTCCGAAGCACGACGCGGGGTACGGTCACGGCATGGCCGTTCCCCCCTCCCTACTCACGAAGGGCCGGCATGGCTACAGCGGGCCGTATCGCTGGAAGATCTCCGACGAGGCGCGGCACTGTTGCCATACCTTCCCTGACCTCAGCCACAGTGCGCAGAACACTGTGCCCACGACGCCGGCCTGTACGACCCAAGGGCGGCGGGGCCGCCTGACAGTGGGTGGGCCGAAGGCGGCCTGGGCGCCCGAAGACGGACCTGTGGGAGTCGGCCTCCCTGGAGTCGGCCGACTCCTCCCCAGGGCCCCACGAGCCATTAACCAGATAAGATGGGGAATGGCGATAGTGATCGCCCGATAGACGGCGGCACTGTTGCCATGACCCAATGACCAAGCCTGCGTCATCAGGAGTGCCGCTACAGCGTCGAGCCTGTCTGTGGGACCCGCCAGCCGGCGGGCCCTAGAAGCCGGCAGGAAGGACGGTGGCCTGAGAGACAGACGGCTGGGACCCGCGCCTAGCCATATTACTATTTTACCCCCGGGGGGTAGGCCTATATAAACCCCCTGGGGCACCCATGCAAAGGGTTCGGATCTGAATAGAGATAGACCAGATAGCTCGGTAGGAGAGAGCTAGCCTTGCCCTCTCCTACCTCCCGAAACAGCTCTAGGAGCACCATTGTAATCACCTTGCTTGAGTGATCATGCGGAGACCCCGCAGAGCAGCAGTAGGGTTGTTATCTCCTAGGAGAGCCCTGAATCTGGGTAAGTTCTGCCGGCGTGCATGTCGTCGCCTCATCCCGCTTCCAGGCACCGGCGTCGTTCTATTCGCTCCCACCATGATAAGCCATCCTTTGGCATATGTCGCATCCAACCCCCGACACGTCAAGCAGTCGGGTGGGCACCTCCATCTTCTCAATGGCCTTGATCTTCACAGGGTTGCACTCTATGCCGCGCTCTGAGACCAGGAAGCCGAGAAGCTGGCCAGCTGGTACTCCAAAGACGCATTTCTCCGAGTTGAGCTTGATCTGAAATCGGCGCAGGTTCTCAAATGTCTCCTTGAGGTCTTCCAGCAGCATGCCACACTTCTCCGTTTTCACCACCACATCATCCACGTAAATGTGGGAGTTTCTGCCGAGTTTCTTGAGGAGACACTTCTGCATGCAATGTTGAAACGTGGCGCCGACATTTCGCAATCCGAACGTCATGGTCAGGTAGCAGAAGGCTCTGAATGGCGTGATGAAGGCAGTCTTCAGCCTGTCGGCCGGGTTAATCTGATGGTACCCTAAGTACGCATCCAAAAAACTCAGCAGCTCGTGTCCGGCTGTGGAGTCTATTACTTGGTGAATTCTTGGCAAGGCAAAGGGATCTTTGGGGCAAGCTTTGTTGAGGCTGGTATAATCAATACACATGCCCCACTGCTTATTCTTCTTCAGCACAAGAACTGGGTTGGCCAACCATTCTGAAAAGAATACTTCCATGATGAAGCCGACTGCTAGAAGCCGGGCTATCTCTTCTCCGACAACTCTTCTCTTTTCTTCCGACAGGTGGCGCAAGGGCTGTTTGACCGGCTTGGCGTCAGGTCCGACATGTAACTTGTGCTCGGCGAAATCCGTCGGAACACCCGACATGTCTTTGGGAGACCATGCAATGATGTCCCGATTCTCACAGAGGAAATCGACGAGCTCGCTTTCCTATTTGCTGCCAAGGTTTGGACCAATGACAGCGTGCCTCTCCGAGTGCTCCGGGTCCAAGGGTATCTTCTTTGTTTCCTTCACCAGCTTGAATGAGCCCTCAACTTTCGACTCCTTGGGGATGGGTGACATTTCCGGCTTCTTGGCTGCCATCACCACAACCCAGTCAAGGAGCTGCTTCTCAGCTGCAATCACAAGGGACTCGGCCAGCTGGCTGCTGTCTGCAGTGCGGGCGGATGACTTCTTGTACTCTCCGACTATGGTCAGGATTCCCTTGGTGGTCGGCATCTTCATCTTGAGGTAAGCATAGTGGGGGACCGCCATGAACTTGGCCAGAGCAGGACGGCCAAGTAGCGCATGGTAGCGGCTCTCAAGGTCCACCACTTCAAATCAAACTGTCTCTCAACGGAAGTGATTCTCGTATCCAAAGAGAACATCAATCTGGGTCTTGCCGATTGGTGAGCAGGAAAGGCCAGGGACTATGCCATGGAATACAGTCTGACTGGGTTGAAGCTGCTTCTGCTTGACTCCCAATTCCTCCATTGTGTCACGGTACAGGATGTTGATGCTGCTGCTGCTATCTATCAGGACTCTAGAGAAACGAGCTGCCCACCTCTCTGTTGCGAAGGTGGCATCTAAGACCAGGGCGTAAGAGCCAGGGGAGGGCATCACCTTCGGGTGGTCGGCCCTGCACCAACTGATGGGCTTTTCAGACCAATGCATGAACTCTCGAATATCTGATGCCACTGCTTGTACTTCTTGTTGTTGCTGCCGTCTGCTACGTCTGTCGTAGGCCACACTGGTGAAAACAACATAGGCTCCGTGCTCCTATGGATACTCATCTTGTATGGCGCCCACTAGCCGAACAGCCGGCTGCTGGGGCGGAGGAGGCGGCGGGCCGGCAGGAGGAGGAGGCAGGAGTCCATCTCCCTTAGCGATTCTGGTGAGCCAATGGCACTTCCGAGTGGTGTGGTTGGACGGCTTCACACCACTATGGAACTTGCAGGGTGCATCATTGGGCTTGACGCCCTTCTGATGGTTGGGTGGAGGCTGCCCCTCCGGCTGCTGGTCTTCGACTGTCGCCACCTGCCGGCTGGTGGAAGCCGGCTGCGTGGCCTTGCGCTTGTTGTCGCTTGGCTGGTGTCGCCGACTGGTGTCACCAGCCGGTGTCCGAGGAGCCTGAGGAGCTACCTTGCCGGATGCATCAACTAGGATCTCCGCCTTCATGCAGGAATCGGCAGTAGCGTGCTTGTCAACGATGATCAGCAGTTTGTCGAGCGTCACAAGGTCGTCACAGAGAAGTCGGTGCTTGAGGAGGGTGCCCTGTCGGCACCCAACGGTGAAGTATTCGATGACCTCCACCTCGTGCACGCCTTTGCAAGAGTTGCGCAGCTTGGCCCAGCGTGTGAGATACTCACGAGTCGATTCGCTGGGCCCTTGGACGCACAAGGAGAGCTGGCATGGCTTGGGAGGCCGCTTGTACATTATGGTGAAGTTGCAGATGAAGGCTTTAGTGAAATCAACCCAGCTGTTGATGCTGCGGGGCTTCAGGCTGTTAAGCCACGTCTGGGATGTGCCTTGAATTATGAGCGGAACATACTTCACAGCAACACGCTTGTTGCCGTTCGCTATGCTGATGGCAGTGGAGTAGTCGACCAGCCAGTCCTCCGGCTTCATGGAGCCAATGTACCTGGGCGTATCTCTTGGGAGCATGAACCCTTTAGGGAAGGGCTCATCTCGGATTCGTGGGCCGAAACAAGGTAGACCCAACGCGTCTTCTTCTTGTAGCGCCAGGGATCGGTTGAGGCGGTCGATCCGGTGGCGGGCATCGTTCTCTCCGACTCCTTCTCGGCGGCCAAGGCGGTCGCCGAGTGTTGGGTGCGTGATAGGCGGCGGAGTGGGGTGCCTTTCTCCGTGAGGCGGAGGGGAGGCGGGTCGCCTTGCCGCTCCACTACTCGAGGGCGGCCGTCTGCGTCACGCTCGATGGGGAGGTGAGTCCGACTGCGGCTGGCAGCCAGCTCATTGACTCTTCTTCCGCAGGCGCCGCCAGTCAGCGTCCGGGATGTTACGCCATGGTCCTGGCGAAGGGGCGGTTCGTTGTTCCGACGGACGGGCACTTCGGCACGATAGCCAGCTTCGTGCTGCTCAGCGGCCGCGTCAAGGAGTTGCTGGACTCACTCCGTCATGTGGCGACACTCGTCGCCCTCGTACTTGTCCAACTCATACGTCACCGCCTGGGCGGCCCGGATGTTTTCTGCAGGCGTGGCGTAGACGAGACGATCCATCCGGAACATGCTGGCGATGGTCGCGCCATGCTATGGGATCGAGCAAATGTGGCTAGGCCCCTCAGTAACTGGTGTGCCACCAACAGCTCGGTCCATCTCGCGCCGGTAGGCTTCCGAGAGGCGTCGCATGCTGGCCAGTTGGCCGGTGCTCTCGAGGAGTTCAACGCGGCGTGCTTCCAGCGTCTCAGCGTTTGCGTCTTCCTGGATGGGCGCTGAAGAGTCTCGCAGCATCGGATCGAGTGGGTCTCGGACGCCTCCGTCCGAGTGCTCACCACTATTGATGACAAGCACCTCCGTGATGGTGCTTCCGCCGCTGTGCTCGCGAGGAGGCGGCTCGTTGTAGACGACCACGTTGGTGGTGAACGCGTCAACCGACACCGTGTTGGAGTCGATGATCATCGGGTTAGTGGAGCCAACCAACTCCAAGTCAACAGCAGGCTCGCTGGTGACATGGAGGTGGTTGAGGAGACTGACGAGGCGGCTCTCGGGGCGGTCGGTGCCCGCGTCGGAGGCAGCCTTGTCGGAGAGGCGGATCTCGCCAACAAGGTCGGTGAGGCAGCTCACCGCGCAGGCAATCTCCGCATCGTGCAGCGCATCGAGGCTGACTCCGTCGGGCGTGCTAGGCTGGCTGCGCTCGCTAGGAAGGAACAAGGTTCCTGTCAAGAGAAGATCTCCAGATGACGGTGCACCTCACCCCATGGTAGGTGCCAAATGTCGGGGGTTGGGTGCGACATATGCCAAAGGATGGCTTATCATGGTGGGAGCAAGTAGAACGTCACCGGTGCCTGGAAGCGTGATGAGGCATAGACACGAACGCCGGGGCACTTTACCCAGGTTCGGGGCTCTCCTAAGAGATAACACCCCTAGTCCTGCTCTGCGGGGTTTCCGCATGATCACTAAGGCACAAGTGATACAATGGTGCTCCTTGAGCTGTATGCTAGAGGTAGAAGGAGGCAGGGCTAGCTCTCTTCTTCCTCTAGGGTGGAGTCTAGTTCTAACAGGTTGGGAACCCTTTGCATGGGTGCCCTGGAGGGTTTATATAGGCCTACCCCCAGGGGTACAATGGTAACCTGGTCGGGTGCTGGACCTGACTGTCAGTGTCTCTCGTCGCCGGCTTCTCCGCTGGCTGCTGGGGCCTGCCGCCTGGCAGGCCCCGCTAACTGGTCTGGTACGGAGCCGAAAGGCCCCTCCCGCCACTGGTGGGTCTGGTGGGTGTCTGATTGCTGTAGCCATGATGCTAATGACGCAGGCTTGGTCAGTGGAGCGTGGCTACAGTCCCGCCGCCTGGTGGGAGATCACTGTAGCCACACAATGTCTTATCTGGTTAATGGTGCACGGGCCTCGAGGGAGGAACTAGACGCCTGCTGGAGGCCGGCCTCCCTCAGGTCCGGCTGGTCTGGCCTCCGCCGTCTTCCGGGCTCTCACTGCCTGGTAGGGCCCGCCGCCTGTAGGCCGTACCGATAGGCCGTCCTGGAAGCAGGGCTCCGCCTGTCAGGAGTGACGTCGAGGGGGAGTGGCAACAGTGTCGCGCTGTGTGGAGATCTTCGCCTGTACGGGGCACTGTAGCCATGCCAAGCCCAGGATTCGGGGGTGAGGGACTACACTGTAGCCTCACTCTGTCTTGTCCTCTTGATGAAGGGCACAGATTCTGAGGGCGCGGGGAGGCCGTCTACTAGGAGCCGGCCAGTCTTGGTGCCATCTGCTGGTGGGTGGCCGCCTTCAGGCAGCCGGCCGTTGAGACAGCTGGCCACCAGAAGGCGGTGCTTCATTCTGAGGTCTCGTGGGGCGAAGCTGGCCCAAAGTCTTGAAAGGCTCAGGGACTCGGGTGAGACTACCCGTGGCCCATTACTCCGACAACGGGAATTATGAAGACTAAGCAGCGTGAATTTCTTGCGCTCCTCCAAGTAAATCAGCCTGTGGATGAATATTTGCAAAAATTCAATCATCTCGCATGTTACTCCCTATGGCAACTGAAGAAAGAAAGATTGACAGATTTCTTGGCGGATTAAACCCGCAACTACGGTGTACTCTTAGTATGTTCAATTTCCTAGACTTCCAAACCCTGGTGATCAAGGCTTTCATTGCTGAATGAGAGCACAAGCTTGTATCAGATAATAGGTCTGCTAACAATGATCACAAGCGCAAGTTTGAGCCAAGGAAGGAGGTAAAACCAGCGCAAAAGGCTCGTACCTAGCAACAGACTCAGGTGGAATACAAGCCCAATTGGCAACAGAATGTTAACAAGACCACCACTCAAGTCAAGAATGTCGTAACCAACCCAGTGCAAGAGGAGCGTCTGCGTAACAATTCTTGCTTTAGTTGTGGGCAAACCGGACATTATGCCAAACAGTGTCCCAAGAACAACAGGTTGAATGCTATATTCTAGCCACAAGTCCATTTTATGGAGGCAGGCTTGAACCAGCAAAATATCACGGCATACATTCGTCACCTCTCCCCCGATGAAGCCCAAGAGAACCCCAAAGTCGTCATTGGTATGTTTTCTGTTAATAACATACCTGCAGTGATTTTATATGACTTTGGGGCTTCCCACTCTTTTAATTCTCGGAGTTTTGTTGCCCAAAACAAATTTCCATGTTCGCTTTTGGGCAAGAATATGCTGGTACAAACCCCGGGATCCTTAATCAGAAGCAATCTAGTCTGTCGAAATCTGGAAGTCAATACCAATGGAGTCTGTTTTCCAAGTTCCTTGATACTTATCGAGTCTAATAAGTTGGATGTTATCTTGGGTATGAATTGGCTGACTCAATATCAAGTATGCATAAATTGTGCGACCCGAGAAGCCACTTTGACCAGCCAACAAGGGCAGACTACAAAATTCTGTGCTCGTAGAAGCATACCCGCGAAACAAATGGTCTTCACCGCAGTGGCGGAATTTGAATTAATTCCTGTGGTCAGTGAGTTTTCTGATGTATTTCCAGAAGAAGTGCCAGGCATGCCACCGGATCGAGAGATTGAGTTTGCAATAGATCTTATGCCCGGGACCACACCAATACACAAGAAGTATTACCGAATGCCTGCATCAGAATTAGTGGAGCTAAAGAAACAGCTTGACGAAATGCTCCAGAAAGGATATATCTGTCCCAGCTCTTCACCATGAGGATCACCTGCTATCTTCGTGGACAAAAAGGATGGCAGCCTCCGCATGTGTGTGGATTACCATCAGCTGAATGATGTCACAATCAAAAACGAATGTCCACAACCAAGAATTGATGACCTATTTGATCAGCTCAGTGGGGCCAAGGTATTCTCCAAGATTGATTTATGGACTGGATACCATCAGCTCAAGATTAAAAAGGAGGATATTCCTAAGACCGAATTCACCACTCGATGCGGTCTTTATGAATATACAGTTATGTCTTTTGGTCTCACCAACGCCCCTGCCTTCTTCATGCATATGATGAACAAAGTATTCATGGACTTCCTCGATAAGTTCGTGGTAGTCTTCATTGATGATATACTTATTTACTCAAGAAGTGAAGAAGAGCATAAAAAACACCTCCGAGCAGTGTTACAACGACTCCGTGAACATCCGTTATACACCAAATTCAGTAAATGTGAGTTTTGGCTCAAGCAAGTTGGATTTATTGGACATGTGCTCTCCGCCGAAGGTATAGGCGTGGACCCGAGCAAAGTAAAGGATGTACTCGATTGGTTGCCACCCACAACTGTATCTCAAATCCGGAGTTTTCTTGGATTAGCCGGAAATTACCGTCATTTCATTGAAGGGTTCTCCAAGATTGCTAAACCCATGACAGAGCTGCTCAAAAAGGATAAGAAGTTTGAATGGACTGAGGATTGTGAAAAAAGTTTCAATGAGTTAAAGAAACAGTTGACAACTTCACCGGTATTGACTCTTCCACATATCTACCGCAGTTTTGATGTGTATTGCGACGCTTCCAGGCAGGGACTTGGATGCGTACTTATGCAAGACGGCAAGGTAGTAGCTTATGCCTCACGACAGCTACGACCCCACGAGGGAAATTATCCTTCTCATGATTTGGAGTTGGCAGCGGTGGTTCATGCTTTAAAAATTTGGAGACACTATCTCATCTGGAAGAGGTTCCAAATTTTTACAGATCACAAAAGTGTCAAGTATATATTTACTCAACCAGATTTAAATCTCCGTCAACGAAGATGGCTTGAGTTAGTCAAGGATTATGACCTTGGAATAAATTACCACCCGGGTAAGGCCAACGTGGTTGTCGATGCGCTCAGTCGAAAGCCCGTCAACCTAAATGTCATATTGGAATCCTTGCCTCCTGAACTCCAAGAAGAGATTGCTCAGCTCAACCTGGTCATAGTAGATGCTGGCCTTGCTAACATTTTGGCAGTTACCCCCACAATTGAGGAAGAGATCCGCAAGGCCTAGTCGGATCACACTGATCTACAGAAACGTGCCATGCATATGGTAGCAAGTCAGACTTTCGATTTCTCGAAGGATCAGATTGGTACCCTCCGATTCCGGGGAAGGATTTGTGTTCCCAATTAAGCAGATTTAAAGTCGAAGATCCTGTCAGAAGCACACGAATCCTCGTATTCAATTCACCCTAGAGGTACGAAAATGTATGAAGACCTTCGACAAACATTCTGGTGGGATGGGATGAAGAAAGACATTGACTATTTCGTGGCCTGTTGCAACATATGCAACAAAGTGAAGGCAGAGCATCAGAAGCCAGCCGGACTTCTCCAACCGCTGCCAGTGTCATAATGGAAATGGGATGATGTCTGTATGGATTTCATCACAGGACTACCTAAGACTCGACGCGGCAATGATGCAATCTGGGTCATAGTGGATACATTAACCAACGTAGCCCACTTTATCCCGATCAGAACCACATATCGAGCAGATGAACTTGCACAATTGTATGTATCCAGAATAGTCAGTCTGCATGGAGTCCCCCGAACCATCACTTCTGACCAAGGTTCACTTTTTACCTCCACTTTTTGGTCCTGACTCCGTCAAGCCTTGGGGACAGCATTAAAATACAGTACCGCTTATCATCCTCAGACTGATGGACAGATAGAGCGGGTAAACCAAATACTCGAAGATATGCTGCGAGCCTGTGCTTTGGCCCAAGGACTGAAATGGGAAGACTGTTTGCCCTATGTTGAGTTCTCCTATAACAATAGTTTCCAGACCAGCTGAAAGATGTCACGGCATGAGGCTTTGTTTGGCCCTAAGTGCCGCACTCCTTTAAATTGGTCTCAAACTGGAGATAGCCACATTTTCGGAACTGATCTCATGCTGGAAGCCGAGAAGCACGTCAAGGAAATCAGAGACAGATTGTAGTTGGCCAAATCTCGACAGAAGATTTATTATGATGCAAAGCACCGACAGATCAGTTTTGAACCCGGAGAACATGTATACCTTCGAGTCACGCCTATGAAAGGAGTCAAGAGATTTCAGACTCATGAAAAGTTGGCACCCATATTTATTGGTCCATTTCCAGTTATGTCACGAGTGGGTACTGTTGCATATTAGTTGGAGCTACCCCCTGAATTGTCAGACGTGCACAACGTGTTTCATGTTTCATAGTTACGGTGTTGCATATCACCGCCGGAGAAAAAGACTGATATGACGGAAATAGAGCTGGCCAAGGATTTAACCAACAAAGAGAGGCCAGTTAGAATCTTGGATCAGATGGAAAGAGTCACTCGCAGTAAGGCATGGAAGTTTTACAAAGTCCAACGGAAGCATCACACAGAGTCAGAATCAACATGGGAATCAGAAGAATATCTAAGGGCACATTATCCAGAATGGTTTTCACAAGCAAACTAATCTCGAGGACGAGATTCATTCTAAGTGGGGGAGGTTTGTGACAGCCTGGTTTTTGCCCCCTCTTCTTTGCCTGATTTTCAGTTGGTTTGAATTTGAGTTTGGAGTTTTTGAATCCTTTCATTTCGACTTAACAACTTGGGTACCCCTTGACTTTCACCCAAGTGCTTCATCTCCCTCTCAAACCATCACTCCATCTCTGGTTCACCTCATAATATAATTTGGAATATTTTTCTTGAATGAAAAATATTCATTTTCCCTCCTAAACCCTAGCTATCTAAATGTGCTCCAAAGAAACCCCAATTTTTCTTGCCCATAAAATCTTGAGAAAAATCCCAACTATTCTTTGAACCCTAGGGCACCTTTTTGAGCAAAAACATTTCATCACTTTTTGGAATATTTTGGCTACAGAAAATATTTTCATTTCTGGACAGAAATGGTAGTTTCTTCAGCAACTACCATTTTACTTGCTCCATTGTAGCTGGTTTTTCTTGTGCATCTTCACCTTAGTAAATGTTGGCTAGCCTCAAAAGCCCAGCTCTCAACTCCCAGTGGTTTGACCACAGTAAACTCTCAAAGTTACTATCCAGAAACTTACCTGGAGTGTAAATTCATTTCTACTGCACCTGAAACCCAACCCAAGTGTGGTAACAGTCAAATTTACCACGGACTACACGCCAGACATGAAGTTTGGGCTTAGGTCGGCTTGAGGTCATAGTTCACACGGTGACCGCGTTCGTCCAGGTGTGCTGGCATGCAAAACATGCGCTCTGAGTGCCGTCGAGCGCTCTGTTGCGTGCGTGCTCGCTGCCCTACCTGCCCGAGCGTGCCAAACCATGCCACCATCATCGTCTCTACTCACTTAACTCCGCCCTAGAACTCGCCGACTCGGGAGCTCGCCGCAGCGGGCACGGGCACGGTCCGACCAATGCCACAGTGCGCGGCGCACTCTGCTCGTCGTCTTCCTCTCGCCCCTGTGCTCGTCCCCGTCCCCGAGCTCGAGATCGTCGGCGATCCCCTCAGGTCGTCCCCGCAAGTCCAGCCCCTCCCAGGCAAGGGAAACTCTTCCAGGGCCTCCTCCCCTCTCCGGTGGTGTCGTTCCGCCCGGTTGGAGCCCATGGAGTCGCCCCTAGTCGTCGCCGTCTTCGTCTCTGTCGACTGCTGCTCTCTGCCTCCGCTGGAGAGGCTGTTTCCGGCACCGTCCGACCACCCCTAGCCACTCTACGGGTACGGGAAGGTGCGCCTCTGTCTCCTCTCTTGATCCCTCCCTCTCGTTTTGGCCCAAGAGCCCTCGCCGCTGGGCCCGCTAGCAAGGCCCGCTAGCGAAGCCTCTCCCCCTCCACCTTACCTGACTAGCAGGGCCCGCTAGTCAGCCACTCTGTACGCGCGCGAAGCGGTACGAGTTGTGGCACCCTGGACTTTTACGCCTTCGATGTTACCCCCCCACACACACACAGTCTGTTTATTTTTAATTCAAATTTCATTTAAATCCAGAGAACTTCAAACAGCCAAAACTTTTTAACCATAAGTCCAAATGATTTGATTCTTTTTGCATTGTGTTCTTTGTCAAACAATCTAGTAGCTCACCAAAGATGGGATGTTTCCCTGCTGTCTAGATTTTATGGTGAATTTCAGAAGGTTTCTTGATGATTTCTTTTTGTGTTTTTAAATATTTTCAGAAGGTGAGGCTTGTCTTGAGGATCACCAGGAGGATTGTGAACCTCTTTTGCACTAAGGGAAGCCACATCAACATTTTCATAGTGCCACTAAAATATTTGTGATTTTCTACTTGAACAAATGATTATTCATGCATTTAAATTATTAATATGTTAATTATACTCTGTTAGATGCTTGTTAAAGTGAATATGCTTGATTTACAGAAAGTTTGAAGTGAACTTAGCTGGTAAACTAGCAAGGATTTAGTTTTTGGGTGATGAAAGAATAATATGGCTATGGATATGAATAATTAGTGGAATTATTTTCTTGCATGAGTAAAAATGATAAATTTGCTAGAAAAGGTTCTGGTTGAAGTGAGGCTTGATCTTAACCAGAGAAGCATCATGAGTTGTTGATGCTCAGTGTGAGCATAGTTGACTCAGTCATTTCCGTTGATATGAGATGCATATGTTGGTGATGCATGTCATGGTATTATGACGCCGGTTATTTTCACTTTAAGTTGAACCTGATAATAACTCAACTTGAATATGTTGTTGACCGGGTCATGGTGCTGCTGAATCGAGTCTTTCCGAGTGCAACCACATTTTCCGGTATGGGACGGACTTTATTCGTTTCATTGTCATGCCTCTTGTCGGTGCCTCCAACTAGGGAAGGTTATGGACTTTATTCGTTTCATTGTCATAACCTTGTGTGTCTGTTGTTAAGTTTTTGGTACCGGGTCCCCGTGTGGGATTGTTTGGCCACGACGGTGGTCGTTGTGTCTTCGGTAGACACGGGGCCAGCCAGGACTAGCCCGATGGGGAGTGAGTTAGAGTGGCCGGGAGAGTGTCATATCAATGGAGGGGTTTCGTCGGAATGCCGTTAGTCCACCCGAATGGGAGTGCAAGGCCATGGGTTCCGTGGTGTGGGTCCAGTGCACTACCTCTGCAGAGTGTATTAATCTATCGATAGCCGAGTCCACGATGAAGGACACGCTCGAAAGTAGGTCACACCATGTGTCAATATTTAATGAATTTTGCACACTAAGTATGAAGTTTGCATTGTGTTGGTGGTGGGAAGGACATTGTGTTGATTTGGACCAGATGTTGGTCATGGTTGTGATCGCCATAAGGATCACGGGCCAAATATTGGTCGTGGTTGCGATCACCGTAAGGATCACAGTTTGGGGCCAATTATTGGTCGTATTGTGATTGCCGGAAGGATCACGAGATGTCTCTGGGTTGGCACGTTTGTGATCCAGGAACGATCACGTTTGGTAAGCCAGTCAGAGGGACGATTATCATAAGAGCATGGTCATAGCATGTTGGATATATTGTTGCATGGTTATAAATTGGTTAATTGTCATAATATTGTTTGTCATTATGTTTATGCTTGTTGTGATCTTGCAAGTACATTCAATGTACTGACCTGGCATGTCATGCCATATTTCAGGAAAGTCCCGTTGGAAAGGTGTGCTGTCCGAGTCTAGATCGTGTCCACATTGGTGTCCCTGTGCTATGGAGTTCCGCTACGACGTTGTTCCGCTGCCACGTAGTTGTCAGGATCGAGGCCCCTTTATGTTCACTAAATAATGTACATATTGTTCAGCCGCACCTCGTGTGCCGCTTGGCCTCGCCAACTTTTGTAATATAAACTTTGATCCGCTGGCATCAATAAAGCGGTTGTTTTCTATACCAAGTTGTTGTGTGTTGCTAGAACACAAGGTCGCTGGGTTGGCAATGCATGGTAAACCTGTTGCTCTGAGCCGGGGTGCCACAAGCCCCGTCTCATGGGACGTTCAGGAGGAGAGTGGGCAACGCGCGGAGCCCGCAGGGTAGAGAATCCATGTGACATCAAGTGCAGGGATTAATAGTCATCATAACTCATGAAAGCATAACTGTTTCAAGGTACATGAACGGAATGATGCAACTGCAGGAGCGGACCCTTACCGCCGAGGATAATGCAGCCCAAGGGGCACCCTCAATTGAACAAACAAAAGGTCACGTGGTAAAGATGTTACGAAGGCGTCGAGGTAGTCGATGAAGCGTGTCGTGAAGGTTGAACCCTCATGAGTCGGACGGCTCCGGAGCCTCGAGAGGCTTGTGAGGTCCATGGGGCACGCGAGGGCCAGGTCTCCTAAGTCGCCACTGTGGCACCCCGGCTCAGAGCAACCGGTTTACCTTGCATTGCCGGCCCAGAGATGAAGTCTTCTGGCAATACACAGCAACATGGTACTGAAACAACCACTTTATTGATGCTAGTAGATTACATAGGTCTGATATTACATCAAGATTCGAGGCCAAGCATCACACACGGTGCCGCTGCACGGTATGTACATTATTTAATGAAGATGATGGAGCCTCGATCGCACGATCTATGCAGCAGCAGAAGAAAAACGTAGAGGAACTCCATAGCACAGGGACACCAATGTGAACACGGCCTAGACACGAGATGCGGTCCGATGCGAACTGACTTGCGTGAAAGCTGGCATAACACGCCAGGTCAGTACATTGAATGTACTGGCAAGCTCACAACAAACATAAGCACGATGACAAACAATATCATGATATTTAAACAGATTTATTCAATGCAAAACTACTACTACCAAACAAACATTTCATGCAATGAGTCCAATAGACTCGCTTACGAGACGGTTACCACATAACCAAACAATGACCATACGCTGGTGACAACGGAAACCAATCACTCATGAGCACCTCAAGTGTTCATGCTTTCGTCACGAACCAATGCATCACATCACTCACTTAGTTTGCGAGATTATTAGAAAAGTTGATCCATGGTGTGACTTACTTCCGAGTTTTGCCCATAACCGAGGACGCGGCTATCGATAGATTAAATACACTCTACAGAGGTAGCACACTTTACCCACACTACAGAATACCTAGCCCCGCATTCCCGTTCGGGTGGACCAAAGCATTCCGACGAAACTCTTTGAGGGAGTCCTGGATTAGGGGGTCCTCGGACAACCAAACTATATACTTTGGCCGGACTGTTGGGCTATGAAGATACAAGATTGAAGACCTCGTCCCATGTCCGGGTTGGACTCCCCTTTGCGTGGAAGGCAAGCTTGGCAATTCGGATATGTAGATCTCCTTCTTTGTAATCAACTCTGTGTAACCCTAGCCCCCTCCGGTGTCTATATAAATCGGGGGGTTTAGTCCGTAGGACAACAACAATCATAATCATAGGCTAGCTTCTAGGGTTTAGCCTCTACGATCTCGTGGTAGATCAACTCTTGTAATACTCATATCATCAAGGTCAATCAAGCAGGAAGTAGGGTATTACCTCCATCGAGAGGGCCCGAACCTGGGTAAACATTGTGTCCCCCACCTCCTGTTACCATTAGCCTCAGACGCACAGTTCGGGACCCCCTACCCGAGATCCGCCGGTTTTGACACCGACATTGGTGCTTGAATTGAGAGTTCCACTGTGTTGTCACGATAAGGCTTGATTGCTCCTTCAATCATCTACAACAATACTATCCAGGGTGAGGTTTTCCTCCCCGGACAGATCTTCGTATTCGGCGGCTTCGCACTGTGTGTCAACTCGCTTGGCCATCTAGAGAAGATCGATAGCTACGCCCATGGCCATTAGGTCATATTTGGAAGCCTGGACTACACCGCCGACTTCCTCGGAGATTTGATCTTCAACGGATTCGAGCCCATGGCAGGCGCGCCGAACAGTCACGATGAGCATGACTTAGATCTGCCATAGGACGGTGTTCAGGAGATCACACCTACGGCTACCCCGGCTTTTAATCCGGAGGTGATCGTGCCATCCGAGGATGGGTGGATGGACCCCGCCACAGAAGCCGCACACTCTTCAGCGCTAGAGCCGAACACAGACTTCACCTCCACAGAGGTCTGTGTCATCGAACCCTCGGACTCGTCTCCGCCATAGGTTCCGAACCACGCACATCTATGCCTATCGAATCTGATTGGGAACCGATCATGGAGTTTTCCTCCACGGATATATTTCAGCACTCACCCTTGGGCGACATGCTAAATTCACTGAAATTTCTCTCCCTGTCAGGAGACTCTTGGCCGAACTATGTCCGGCTTAAGTGGGAAGCGGATGACGAAGAAATTCGTTACCCACCCACCACCCACTTGGTAGCCACTGTTGATGACTTAACCGACATGCTTGATTTTGACTCTGAAGACGTCGACGATATGGACGACAATGCTGGAGAGGAACAGGAACCACCGCCCATAGGGCGCTGAACAGCCACCTCATCATATGCTATATACATGGTGGACACCCCCAAAGAAAGTGATGGCGATGAGTCCACAGAGGATAATCCCCTTGAGAAGCAATCTAAGCATCGGCGTCATTGGCGCTTCTCTAAGCCTCGCCATAGCAAAAATGCGATACGGGTACAACAGACAATAACGCTCCAAATAATGCCGAAGATGAAAACAATCCCGCCCAGCCAGGCTTCGAGCAGGCCGAGCGGAAGGATGGGCAAGCTGGCCCTAAGGAACAGGCAACAGATGGAGAATCAGAGGATGACAATTACAAGCCCCTCTCTGAAGACGAAGTGAGCCTTGGCGACGAAGAATTCATCGTGCCTGAGGATCCCGTCGAGCAGGAGCGCCTCAAGCGCTGGCTTATAGCCACTACAAACAGCTTGAAGAAAAAGCAGCAGTAGCTTCAAGCTGATCAAGATCTACTAACGGATAGATGGACTGAGGTCCTGGCAGCCGAGGAATACGGACTCGAGTGCCCAACCAAAAGTTACCCAAAGCGCAGGTTGCTACCTCAACTCGAGGAGGAGGCATTAAAGCCAACACTACCAGCGCAGGATGTGGCTGACCAGCCACCTTGTGGCCGAGACAAAGCGGCGTATCAGCCTGAACACCAGCCCGCACCCCGTCGCCAATCAAACAAAAACACCAAGGCCTGGGGCTACACGCAGGACCTGCAAGACGTATTGGTAAAGCAGGATAGATAAGATCGATCTATGGATCACGGGGGCGCCCCCCAATGCGTGACGATGACCGTCATGCCGGATATACTAAAAGCATATCTGGCCGGGCCGAATACAACAGACCAGACTCATTTGAACTGCGTTGTGATATAACCCGGCATAGAGGCGCCGCACACCCCCTATGCTTCACTGATGAAGTAATGGATCATGAATTCCTAGAAGGGTTTAAACCCGTGAACAGTAAATCATACGATGGTACAATAGACCCCGCGGTATGGATTGAAGATTTCCTCCTCCACATTCACATGGCCCGCGGCGATGATCTACGTGCCATCAAGTACCTCCCAGTAAAACTCAAAGGACCGGCTCGGCATTGGCTGAATAGCCTGCCGGCAAACTCCATTGGTAGTTGGGAGAACTTGGAAGACGCATTCCTGGACAACTTCCAGGGCACTTATTGCAACCATCAGATGCTGATGACTTAAGTCACATAACCCAACAGCCCGGAGAGTCAGCCAGGAAATTCTGGACTCAGTTCCTAACTAAAACGAACCAGATTGTCGACTGTCCAGATGTCGAAGCCCTGGCAGCCTTTAAGCATAACATCCGCGACAAGTGGCTCGCCGTACACCTCGGCCAAGAGAAGACGAAGTCCATGGCAGCCCTCACGACACTCAGGACCCGCTTTTGTGCGGGCGAGGACAGCTGGCTGGCTCGTAGCAACATCACATCAAGAAATCCTGGCACTTCAGATGCCAGAGATAGCAATGGCAAGCCACGACGCAATAGACATAAGCGTCGCAACAATGGCGACAACACCGAAGACACGACGGTCAATGCCGGATTTAGTGGCTCTATGTCCGGCCAGCGGAAAAAGCCATTCAAAAGAAACAATCCATGCCCGTTCAGTCTTGTCAGGACCCCGACTCAATGCCACACCGATCTAGCATGTAACACCTCATATCACTTTGCGGCCTAACACATGGTATTCCCACGGGTGACGCCTTGCCAGGCCTGGGACCATTTGCGCCTTTTGGCACATGTATACGATAGTGTCGCTAGCATCCATATGACAAGTAGCCCGGGCTGACATGGCTAGTCGTGAACCCAAAGTGGCGCTAACTTACAGGGACAAGCATACATGACCCAACAACGAACGTGTCGGTCGTCAGCGAGTGAATTCGGGCTGTAGCAGCTGGGCTAGCAGGACTCCGGAGAATCCGGGCTATACCAGGCTAACAGGACTTCGGTAGACACCGCGTGACATTTCCCCGAAGGGACAGACACAGGATCAAAGAAGGACACATGCAGGCTAGCCTAAGTGCTCCGGAGCAGTAGCAAGCTACCAAGGCTCAATGGAAGCACTAGGAGAGATTTCCCGGTAAGAGATGCTACCAAGGATAAACAACTAGATAGTCAGATCCCACACATACCAAGCATTTCACTAGCATACACAGAATATGCTCAATATGTGCAAATACAACATGGCATCACAACATGACTCTACAACTCAAGTATTTATTCAATAGGCTCCGAGGAGCGAGATATTACAAACATGGGTCTCATGACCCAACATTCAAAGCATACAAGTCAAATCACATGCGGAAGCTTAACATGTCTGAGTATAGACATCTACAAATGAAAAAGGCTGAGAAGCCTGACTATCTACCAGATCCTGCCGAGGGCACAAGATCGTAGGTGAGGTAACAAGCTAAACGTCGAAGTCTACGTGGAACTACTAGCGAGACTGAAGTCTCTCTGCAAAAAACATAAATTAAGCAACGTGAGTACAAATGTATCCAGCAAGACTTACATTAGAACTAACTACATATGCATCATTATCAACAAGGGGGTGGTGGAGTTTAACTGCGGCAAGCCAGCTTTGACTCGGTGGCGATCCTGAACTATGACTGCAAGTAAATCTTTTGAGGTGGCGCACATGAGTCCACATATTCATCATATCAATACACCACTATGGATCTGCTCCCATCTCTCTACGAGAACGCCATCCATAGCACTCTCGCTTATCTTGCGTATTTTAGAGTGTCCACTTTCACTTGTCTATGAACTATATAGGCAACCCAGAAGTCCTTTACCGCGGACACGGCCATTCGAATAGATCATATTAACCCTATAGGGGTGTACTTCTTCACACACGCTCTCGCCACTTACCGCCATGTACACGTCATGTATCTCGGCAACCTTCAAGCAGAAGCCTGGCGAGGGTGTCTTCCACAACCTGACTAACTAGACAAGTATCTCGTCCAGGTTTATCGCCTATTCGGGTTCCATCCGCAAGGAGATCTGGCCGGGGTGTCGCTCACGGCCCCAAACGATGTGTGAAAGTTCCCAATCCCACCATCCGGGTGCCACTTGGTACACCGGGCCACTGTGCCTAGTCTGTCCCAAGCCCACCTGTACCGGGTGCCACTTGGTAGACTACTAACACTACCTACAAACACCAGAAACTAGTTGCAACTCCTCGACAGAGATCATGTTGATTAATAAGTCGAGAGGGGTCGAGTTACCAGAACCCAATGTGTGGTAGTAACAGTTCATGGATCACAAAGAGAGGACTCAGTTCCTAAGGACGGCTTCAATGAGACAACCCACCATGTACTCCTACATGGCCTCTCACCGCTACATTTATCAAACCATGTTCACACACTTAGCTCACACACAGTAGGACATGTTCACAACATTCCAATTCATCCCCGATGAATCAGACCAGACTCAACTCTAAGAAGTAGCAGGCATGAAAAACAAGCATGAATGAGTAGGCACATCAGGGCTCAAACAACTCCTACTCATGCTAGTGGGTTTCATCTAGTTACTGTGGCAATGACAGGTCATGCAGAGGAAAGGGGTTCAACTACCGCAGCATGTAACAGTTGAATCGTTGTGTTCCTAATGCAGTAAAAGAGAGCAGGAGCGAGAGAGTGGGATGGTATCGGAATGAACAAGGCGTTTTTGCTTCCCTAGCACTTCTGAAGATAGTATAATTGTTCATTTGTGTCATTGATCACATCGTCGAAATGCGTCTACCAAGAGGGGGCAATTACCGGCAACTGAGAAAGAAACACAATCAATGCAATGCACAATATGATGCATGCTCATGACATGGGAATATGAGTGTGTTGGCCTAGTGCAACTACGACCAGATGTATTTGGGTCATTTTGAACCGAAGGTTCAATCCCAAACTCAAATTATGAATTTAAATAGTGCCTTATCATGTTTTGATATAAACAGCAGGTTTAAGTTGCTTTATCATGCATGAAACTAGTGCAGATGGATAGATTGGATTTTTGTGATCATTTTTCATATATAACTTGTTTCATTTGGAGCTACGGTTGAATTTATATGATTTTTAGAATTTACGCCTTTTTCTGGATTTTCTGATTAAATAGAACTAAACTAATTCCAGAAAAGGATTTACTGCATCAGCCTGACGTCAGTGTGATGTCAGCAGGTCAACTAAGTCGGTCCAGGTCAAACCTGACTAGTGGGGTCCACTGGTCAGTGGCTGGAGATGGCTAGTGCCGCTGACAAGTGGGCCCAGTCAACAGCCATGTCAGCTTGGTCAAAGCTGGCGCGTGGGTCCCGTTGGGTTATAACTAATCTAAGCAGAAATAAAACTGGAGTTAATTAGGGTGTAGGGCCCATGTGTCATTGGCTCAAGGGGTTGTTTAGTGGGATGATTAGCCGCTAATTACGCGGCCACGTCGGACGCGCCGGCGATTAAATGACGGCGACCACGGCTCGTGGCGGCGACGCTCGGGATCGGGCTGTAGGCCATGGTTTCGAGCGCAGTTTGGTCCTAAGAGACGCTGGTGCTCGTCCGCATCCAACGGAGCCATCGGCTCGCGCTGGGGTGGACCGTAGTTACATCGGCGACGACAAGCCCGGCGGCCGGAGCTCGGGCAAGCTCGGCAACGACGCTGCGGTGCATGGGGGAACTGGCTGACGATGGTTTTGGGTTTCAGGGAACATTCTGAGCATGTAGCGGTGCTTGGACGCGACGAAAACGACCTCTAGCCACGGCGGCTTGAAGTCTGGCGGCGGTGAGCTCACGGCTCCGGCGACTAACGTGGTTGAGGGAGGAAACGATGGCAGGCTAGGGGGAAAAGAGAAGGAGCTCGTAGCGCGTCGGGTGAGGGTCTCAGCGAGCTCGGGGAAGGCCTGACGATGGCGAATCAAGCGGCGGGGATCGTCGGCACCGAGGTTGAAGAAGACATCCAGGATGGTGACGCGGTGCTTCCCGGTTTTTTGGCTCGGCGTGGACGAAGAGGGCGAAGATGCGGAGCTCAGGGACGCGGAGAGGGAGCGAGGGAGTGGCTGTGGCCACGGTGCTGCTCATCGGCGGCGGCGGTGCGGTTCGATGAGGTGGGCAAAAGGCAAGGGAGGAAGAACCAGAGGAGGGGGAGAGCTCCAGGGAGAGACGGGAGAAGTGCAGGGTCGTGCTCATCCCCTGGGCCTGTCGTGCTGGCTAGGGAAGCAGGCAGGAAGGAGGTGGCGTTGGCGTGTGCGCATCCGGCACGCAGCTGCTTCGGGGCGAGGGGGAGGAAGACGACAGAGGGGAGGAGGTGGGCTGGGTCGGCCAGCTCAGATGGGCCGCCAGCTGGACTAGAGCGCCTGGTAAGTGCCCACGTGAGCCTCTCTCTCTTTTATTCTCTGTCTTTGTTTCTGGATTTAGTAAAAATACTAAACCTATCTAAAAATCCTGAAATAAATTGTGGGCACTGTTGAAATGTTTTTCAGTGGCCCTCAACCATTATCAGAATTATTTGGGCAAATAAAATATTTATAGTATTTAAATGGCCAAATTCAAATACTTTATGATTTAATTCAAAAATCCAGAATGGTCCTAGAAAGGTGTGCACCATTTTTGGCAGGGGTTCTAGACCAATTCAAAAATGATGAACTTTTCCAAAGGCATTTTGGGTTCATTGAAAATGACTTTTATTTGAACCTAGTTGGATTCATTTGTGCTAGGGTTTGGATCAATTCCCATTTCAAGTTTAAATGCAATTTAAACATGATACAACAAATGTCTAGCTAGCCCACATCATAACAGATCTAGGGATGTGACAGCTCACCCCCACTAAACAAGAATCTCATCCCGAGATTCAAGACGTGAGGTAGGAAGACAGAAGGGACACAAAGCTAGCACAAACTTCATGATTCAGGTTGCACTTCATAAGAACATTGATTTGATCCTCATCTTTGTCTCGATGTCTTTCTTTGAGAACTCCAACCAACATGACAACGAGAAGAAAGGAAAATCTCTAGAAGAATCAGTCTTCTTGAAGATCGAACAACTCAGGATCAACTCACATAATGAGATATTGAAACATCTCTCGAGCTGAGGCATAGAACATACAACTAGAGGGATGGAGTGAAACAGACGACGAAGGTTCACTAGATAGGCGATAGTTCCACACTTAAGAAGGTGGTGAATGGTTGTGAATGTAGCGAGAAGTTGAGTTGCCATGATTCTATAACGGGGCACCTTAGAGGAGGTGATTCGTAGAATTATCCCTTAAGTGGAAAAAAGAATTACTTTTGATACATAGATCATTGAAAATCTTCTTACCAGGCTAAGGCAATTCACAAATGATTGTTTGACGGAGTTCGAAGAAATTGCATACTCAGATCGGAATGGAAACTATTGTTATAGAACAACTCGGCAAACGGAAGGCACATTCCAATTGATACCGACAATATAACCAAGTGACTGAGCGTGCTCTCAAGAACTCGAGCATTTCCATATTCATCAAGGTCTTACCAGCATCCGTGCCAAGGATCCTGGCCACAACATACTACCATGATGAATAATGATGGAGGATGCAGGTGCAGAGAAGGACAACACTTTCTCAGATTTTACCTTGACGACGCCAAGCAAACAAAATCTGGAGGATCAACCGAGAGACATTTAGCACTCCGCTTCTAATGTTCTCCTTGACGTTCCAGGTACCACGATCATGCTTAAAAGCATCGACATGGCCATCAAGTAAAGGTCGGACTTCGGAATACAAAGGATCCATAAGGAACAACTTCTATAATAAGTCACTCGAAATCCGCATGGAGAAGATGGTCGACTTGCTCAATCAAGATACTAAAATGATAGATCTTTCGGCTAGGTGTGTCAGCCAGAACATCAACCTTGTCGGGACCTACATCATAGATCTTGGAAGGGTTCCAACCATCATATCTGCTTGAGATTCAGATCTGGTTGGTAACTGAATATTTTAGACAACATGTGTGGAAAAGAAAGTTTGCAACACAAACCGACGAGATGACGTTGCAAGATTCTCGGGATAAGAACTACGATACCAAGCTCAAAAACTTGAGCTGGCTCTGCTACATACATGTGAACATGCTGTCCCAGACAAGCATGACCACGTAGTATTCTTATAATAAAACACTACCGAGTTTAGGTGGGGAACCATCATCAAGGATATTGGAATCTTGTGCATGAACTAATATTCACACAACAACTCCTTTTCCTCAAACAAATCAATCAGTGGCTTGGTGTGCTAGAAACACATACGGAGTGGAGGCGGCCAACCTACCAAACCATAGAGTACTTCCCACATATGCGTGACTAACTTGGGATGATCCCAGAGGAAGCAAAAACAAGCTTTCTCGAATTCACAGCGGCAACTTGCATCAAATGCACATGAATTTAGAGCAAGCCACTTCTTTCATACAAACATATGCTTCATGAGCTAGCATGAAGAAATGCTTTCAAAAATTTCCAACACCAGCTTTAATGTTCAACATGAATCATGGAGGAGATAAAGACGTTGTCGATGGGCTTAACACCAATTTATCAAGATTTCCATAAGATGGTTTGCATGGTTATGTGAACAAGATGATAGCATTGATCAGGCCAAAAGATGTAATGATGTATGCTCGAGGGATCAACCACGAGTAAGACAACATTACGAACATCGTTGGTACCGATTTGATTTGGTGATAGCCCATACTCAAATCAAAGTTTTTATAAGACAATAGGTCCATCAACTGAACACAGGGACCAATCGATGAAGATATCATCTTTCTTCAACTAACACACAGACACAAAGATATCCCTTTGGAATGAGCTAAGTTAGGCAAGCTTTTATCTTCCAACTCTCCAAGTTGTTGTTTAGCTTAACCAACTAGCTCAGGGGTATCCAACACAGATTCTTGGAGAAAGGCATGGCTACAAGAAACCAACTTGATCACGAACTCAACATAGCGGTCAGGTGACAACCTAGTAACACTTCCGAGAAGATATTCGGAAAATCACGAACCACCGATATGTTACTAAGCTAGAGAACAATGTTGCTTTTCAGGGCAAGATGATGTGACCAAGAGAGTGATGGATTGCCAAAATCCTAACTCATTGATCGAAGAGTACACCGAAAATAAGGACTAGGTAGCACAATCTATCTTAGAATGATGATTCAAGAACCAACACGCTAAGAATGAAATTATTGTCCTTTAACTACCAAGCAACTGGGTTGCTAGGAGTATTGATTTCACGCATCATAGTTCACCTGTCGGCATTCCGGTTGCAACAACACAGAAAACTGAGGAATGAGCAATGATGGCAGGAAGAATCACTGCGTCAAGAATTCATAAGAGGTGGTGCAATTCTCATGACATTCTTGACATAAAGATGGTAGCACTCCAGGTTAGAACAGAGCAAAAGCTGGATTGGCATTTTGATCTGCTGAATACAACTACTTTGACTCAATCCTAGAAATGGACGAGGTACTGGAGTTTGTTTCTCCTAGTCATTCCGGAATAGTATGGCTTGACGGACCACAAGAATAATAGGCATCGATATCACGAATGCACAACCAGTCCTGACTATCAATTGATAGATGAGGGCCAGAAAACAACTAAAGAGGGACAACTCAAAAGAACATCTGATTTTCTAAGTTGTGGATGTATAGATTAGTGTGTCGAGCAAAGCTCAACATTTCTTCCTGATAATCTATGCAGAAAGGTAGGACTGGCAGATTCACAATGCAGAATGGAGGACTCATCAAGAGCACTCTTATTGTGATCTTTTGGTTCAAGAACTTCTGCCATAAGAAGTTTATGGTATTTGGAAGAAGGATATACCACGGACCTCGAGGACTATCGCAAAGGTTACTAATATCCTAAAGGAACTAGCAAACACTAACAACATGAAGTGAGTAGGGTTAATCTCGGGTTAAAAACCCAGGAGTAGAATACCTACTAACTAAATTGCATCACGGGATGCTTTCGAGAATGGTGGCCAGAATCATCACACTAGGAACGCAAAACATGGTTAGCTTACTAGGTGGCACTCTAAGACACCTAGGGTCATAGTAATAGCTCTAACATATATGCCAAGGCAACAGAGTACCTCAACTGAACGATTAGTGTGGTTAATCTGGCCCAAAGGGACATCAAAATGAGAGGAAGGGATTTTGCAAATGCTTCAGACTATTTAGAAACCTAGGATGACTCGGACAGCATAACGGCTGTAAATGCTCAAAGGATTTGAGACATCCTACAAATGATGGCATAACCACTCGAGCGTTACAATATCAAGGTTCCGAGATCAACTATGAACACACAGAGGTAGAAGAAACTGGACTAAGGCTTAAATCCAACAATCTTATAAGTCTATGGATTAGTAACACGTGATCCTGATAGAAAGAAGAGATAGCCTAGTTCCTTAACCCGTAGGAAAGATAAGACGACTCGGATCAGAAGGGCATAGGGTATAAGGAGAAAAAAGAGCCTTACGTTCCATCCCATAATCAATTCCCTTATATAACTAAAGCATTTCTAGACTCAAGTTCGACCAGTTTGGCTTGGTAATCCTACAGGCAGTCAGGCTCTGATACCAAAGCTGTCAGGACCCTGACTCAATGCCACACCAATCTAGCATGTAACACCTCATACCACTTTGTGGCCTCACGCACGGTATTCCCACGGGTGACGCCTTACCAGGCCCGGGACCATTTGCACCTTTTGGCACACGTATATGATAGTGTTGCTAGCATCCATATGACAAGTAGCCCGGGCTGACATGGCTAGTCGAGAACCCAAAGTGGCGCTAACTTACAGGGACATGCATACATGACCCAGCAACGAACGTGTCGATCATCAGCGAGTGAATCCGGGCTGTAGCAGTTGGGCTAGCAGGACTCCGGAGAATCCGGGCTGTAGCAGGCTAACAGGACTCCGGTAGACACCACGTGACATTTACCCGAAGGGACAGACACAAGATAAAAGAAGGACACATGCCGGCCAGCCTAAGTGCTCCGGAGTAGTAGCAAGCTAC
The DNA here is from genome assembly GCF_018294505.1 of Triticum aestivum. Lineage (NCBI taxonomy): Eukaryota > Viridiplantae > Streptophyta > Magnoliopsida > Poales > Poaceae > Triticum > Triticum aestivum. The sequence continues at coordinate 587,927,946 of NC_057795.1, forward strand.
CAAGGCTCAGTGGAAGCACTAGGAGACATTTCCCGGTAAGAGATGCTACCAAGGATAAACAACTAGATAGTGAGATCCCACACATACCAAGCATTTCAATAGCATACACACAATATGCTCTATATGTGCAAATACAACATGGCATCACAACATGACTCTATAACTCAAGTATTTATTCAATAGGCTCCGAGGAGCGAGATATTACAAACATGGGTCTCATGACCCAACATTTAGAGCATACAAGTCAAAGCACATGCGGAAGCTTAACATGTCTGAGTATAGACATCTACAAATGAAAAAGGCTGAGAAGCCTCACTATCTACCAGATCCTGCCGAGGGCACAAGATTGTAGCTGAGGTAACAAGGTAAACATCGAAGTCTACGTGGAACTACTAGTGAGACTGAAGTCTCTCTGCAAAAAACATAAATTAAGCAACGTGTCTACAAATGTACCCAACAAGACTTACATTAGAACTAACTACATATGCATCATTATCAACAAGTGGGTGGTGGAGTTTAACTGCAGCAAGCTAGCTTTGACTCGGTGGCTATCCTGAACTACGACTGCAAGTAACTCTTTTGAGGTGGCGCACATGAGTCCACATATTCACCATATCAATACACCACTATGGATCCGCTCCCGTCTCCCTACGAGAACGCCATCCATAGCACTCACGCTTATCTTGCGTATTTTAAAGTATCCACTTTCACTTGTTTATGAACTGTATAGTCAACCCAGAAGTCCTTTACCACGGACACGGCCATTCGAATAGATCATATTAACCCTACAGGGGTGTACTTCTTCACACACGCTCTCGCCACTTACCGCCATGTACACGTCATGTATCTCGGCAACCTTCAAGCGGAAGCCTGGCGAGGGTGTCGGGCACGACCTGACTAACCACACAAGTCTCTCGTCCAGGTTTATCTTTTATTCGGGTTCCATCCGCAAGGAGATCCGGCCGGGGTCTGGCTCACGGCCCGAAATGATGTGTGCAGGGTTCCCAAGCCCACCATCCGAGTGCCACTTGGTACACCGGGACACTGTGCCTAGTCTGTCCCAAGCCCACCTGTACCGAGTGCCACTTGGTAGACTACTAACACTACCTACAAACACCAGAAACTAGTTGCAACTCCTGGACACAGATCATTTTGATTAATAAGTCGAGAGGGGTCGAGTTACCGAAACCCAATGTGTGGTAGTAACTCTTCATGGATCACAAACACAGGACTTAGTTCCTAAGGACAGCTTCAGTGAGACGACGCACCATGTACTCCTACATGGCCTCTCACTGCTACCTTTACCAAATCGTGTTCACACACTTAGCTCACACATAGTAGGACATGTTCACAACATTCCAATTCATCGCCGATGAATCAGACCTGACTCAACTCTAAGCAGTAGCAGGCATGACAAACAAGCATGAATGAGTGGGCACATCAGAGCTCAAACAGAACTCATGCTAGTGGGTTTCATCTAGTTACTGTGGCAATGACAGGTCATGCAGAGGAAAGAGGTTCAACTACCGCAGCATGTAACAGTTGAATCGTTGTTGTCCTAATGTAGTAAAAGAGAGCAGAAGCGAGAGAGTGGGATTGTATCGGAATGAACAAGGGGGTTTTGCTTGCCTGGTACTTCTAAAGATAGTATAATCCTTCATTGGTGTCATTGATCACATCATCGAAACGCGTCTATCGAGAGGGGGCAATTACCGGCAACTGAGAAAGAAACACAATCAATGCAATGCACAATATGATGCATGCCCATGACATGGAAATATGAGTGTGTTGGCCTAGTGCAACTACAACCAGATGGATTTGGGTCATTTTGAACCAAATGTTCAATCCCAAACTCAAATTATAAATTTAAATAGTGCCTTATCGTGTTTTGATATAAACAACAGGTTTAAGTTTCTTTATCATGTATCAAACCAGTTCAGATGGATAGATTGGATTTTTCGAATCATTTTTCATATATAACTTGTTTCATTTGGAGCTACGTTTGAATTTATATGATTTTTAGAAGTTTAAGCCTTTTTCTGGATTTCCTGATTAAATAGAATTAAACTAATTCCAGAAAAGGATTTACTGCGTCAGCCTGATGTCAGTGTGACGTCAGCAGGTTAACTAAGTCGCTCCAAGTCAAACCTGACCAGTGGGGTCCACTGGTCAGTGGCTGGAGCTGGTTAGTGTCGCCGACAAGTGGGCCCAGTCAACAGCCACGTCAGCTTGGTCAAAGTTGGCGCATGGGTCCCGTTGGGTTATAATTAATCTAAGCAGAAATAAAACTGGAGTTAATTAGGGCATAGGGCCCATGTGTCATTGGCTCAAGGGGTTGTTTAGTGGGGTGATTGGCCGCTAATTACGTGGCCACATCGGATGCGCCGGCTATTATACGACGACGACCACGGCTGGGGTGGACCGTAGTGACAGCGGCGATGGCAAGCGCGGCGGCCGGAGCTGGGGCAAGCTCGGCAATGACGTTGTGGTGCACGGGGGAACTAGGTGACGGTGGTGTTGGGTTTCTGGGAACATGCTGAGCACGTAGCGGTGCTTGGACGCGATGGAAACGACCTCTGGCCATGGCGGCTTGAAGTCCGGCGACGGTGATCTCACGGCTCCGGTGACTAGCATGGTAGAGGGAGGAAACGACGGCAGGCTAGGGGGGGAGTAGGAGCTCACAGCGCGTCAGGCGAGGGTCTCAGCGAGCTCGGGGAAGGCCTGACGGTGGCGAATCAAGCGGTAGGGACCGCCAGCACCGAGATTGAAGAAGACATCTAGGACGGTGACACGGTGCTTCCCCGGTTTCTTGGCTCGGCGTGGACGAAGAGGCCGACGATGCGAAGCTCGGGGATGCGGAGAGGGAGCGAGGGAGTGGCTGTGGCCATGGTGGTGCTCATCAGCGGCGGCTGCGCGGTTCGGTGAGGTGGGGAAAAGGCGAGGGACGAAGAACCAGAGGAGGTGGAGAGCTCCAGGGAGAGAGGTGAGAAGTGCAGGGTCGTGCTCATCCCCTGGGCCTGTCGCGCTGGCTGGGGAAGCACGCAGGGAGGAGGTGGCGTTGGCGCGCGCGAGTCCGGCATGCAGCTGCTTCAGGGCGAGGGGGAGGAAGACGATAGAGGGGAGGAGGTGGGCTAGGCCGGACAGCTCAGATGGGCCGCCAACTGGACTAGAGCGCCAGGTAAGTGCCCAGGTGAGTCTCTCTCTCTTTTATTTTCTATTTTCTATTTTCTGTCTTTGTTTCTAGATTTATTAAAAATACTAAACCTTTCTAAAAATCCTAAAATAAATTGTGGGCACTGTTGAATTTTTTTTCAGCGGCCCTCAACCATTATCAGAATTATTTGGGCAAATAAAATATTTATAGTATTTAAATGCCCAAATTCAAATACTTTATGATTTAATTCAAAAATCTAGAATGGTCCTAGAAAGGTGTGCACACTTTTTGGCAGTGGTTCTAGACCAATTCAAAAATGATGAACTTTTCCAAAGGCATTTTGGGTTCATTGAAAATGACTTTTATTTGAATCTAGTTGGATTCATTTGTGCTAGGGTTTGGATCAATTCCCATTTCAAGTTTAAATGCAATTTAAACATGATACAACACATGTCTAGCTAGCCCAGAGCATAACAGATCTAGGGATGTGACAAGTCTGGACCGCATACTTGATCGCTCGTGTCAAATTCACGGTACCCCCAATAAACCAGCCAACCATACCAACAGAGAATGCTGGGTGTTCAGACAGGCCGGCAAGTTGAATGCCGAAAACAAGGAAAAGGGGTTGCATAGCGATGACGACGAGGAGCCCCAGCCGCCGAACACAGGAGGACAGAAGAAATTTCCTCCCCAGGTGAAAACGGTTAACATGATATACGTAACCCATATTCTCAAGTGGGAATGGAAGCATGCGCTAAGGGACGTCTATGCGATGGAGCCAGTCACCCCAAAGTTCAACCCATGATCTTCTTGCGCGATCACTTTCGATCGCAGGGACCATCCTACCAGTATCCGTCATGGCGGTTCGGCCATATTGGTCCTCGACCCCATCATTGGCGGATTCCACCTCATACGAGTCATTATGGACGGTGGCAGCAACCTGAACCTGCTCTATCAGGATACTGTGTGCAAAATGGGCATCGACCCCTCAACGATCAAACCCACAAAAACCACCTTTAAAGGTGTCATACCAGGTGTAGAGGCCTGTTGCACGGGCTCAATCACACTTGAAGTGGTCTTCGGATCTCCGGACAACTTCCAAAGCGAGGATTTAATCTTCGATATTGTCCCCTTCCGCAGTGGCTATCACGCACTGCTCGGACGAACCGCATTTGCCAGATTCAATGTGGTACCACATTATGCATACCTAAAGCTCAAAATGCCAGGACCTCGCGGGGTTATAACAGTTAATGGAAACATAGAGCGCTTGCTCCGTACGGAGGAGCACACTGCAGCCCTCGCAACAGAAGTATAGAGCAGCCTTCTTAGGCAGACCGCCAATTCGGCAATAAAGCCCCCGGACACCGTCAAGCGAGTCCGGAGTACCCTGCAACAGGATCGTCCGGCACATACAGAGCTCGCCTAGCAATTCGGCCTCCGTCCAAGTCCTAGTCAAGCGTTGAAATTTGTGCCACGCGTACATAATTACGCGCTCAAAATACCATGGGCATAGGCGGAGGCACGGCTACGACACGGTCCACAATGCGGCTCAACCGCCCCAGGATCTGTATATCTTCACACCTTTTCTTTTCAAGTCCCTATTTTCGGGAAGCCCTTCCGATAGTCCGACTATCGGACCCATAACAGGATGGAAATACCAAGGAGACAAGAAGCTTTGGCGTACAAGGGAATCCCCAGCTGGTCTCTAATAATGATCGCTATACCTGTTTTACATACCCGCACGCAGCTCGCTCTTGGTAAGGACGTGTCAAACAGTCCCATTTCACGCATCGCACTACTTGCATACACATGCCTCGATGTATTATTCAAATAACAATGGAAAATAATGTACAGCGTCAGCTTATCATTGCATTTCTTTATCTTTTTCCTTGACTGATTTATTTATTGCAACCGTACATTCTGGTACATCCAGTCCGCCAGGGGCTTTAGTGCACCCCATAACACGGCAAGAAATGTTCAAAAACTTTCGACAGTGCGGCATCCCGAACTTATAGCATTATATGCATCAGCTCCGAATCATGTCTTGGGTCAATAGTTGGGTATGCCCGGCTCCCATGTTTTGCTTCCTTACGTTCTGGTACATCGGCTAAGGTGGCACGGGGAGAACTACTGCGATTGTGTCCCAGTTCTTCCGGACGAGCACCTTAGTAGAGAAAGCCGAAAACTGACTGTCATGATGCAGCAGAGCTGTTCGCTGTTTGAGAGGTCTCAAATCCTTAAAGCTTTTTTCCGCTTCGGGCGAGGAATCGGCCTTGTCCGATTTAGGCGTGTATAGCGCCCCAAATTCGGCCTTCCGAATACCAGGGGCTATGCCAAAATTTAAAATTATAGAATTCTATGGCTAAGTGAGAGTGATAAAGTTGTATAGTCCGATTGCCTGGTTCGTTGCGCTAAACACCTCCTTAAAGGACCAAATTTTTTGATAAAGAGTGCTTAGGTTTATCCCGAACACCCCAGTACTAGTTACATGGGGGCAGAAGCCGACGACTGGCCAACTCTCAAATTTTATAAACGGCCGCACAGAAAGTAAAATTTTAAATCAACAAGCGTTTTATAGCGGAAATGAACTTGTTTTCATATTACAGGATCAAATGAGTACATTCATTCAAATATTACATCCTTAGCACATTCCTTCGCCACAAGGTGGGCATCCTTCAGGACACTGTCATAATACTTTTCGGGGTGGCGATGCTCCTTTCCCTCCAGCGGCCCCTCCGTCACCAGCTTCTCGGCATCCATCTTCGCCCAGTGCACTTTCGCGCGGGCGAAGGCCCTGCACGCACCTTCAATGCAAACTGACCGCTTAATGACTTCAAGCCTCGTACAGGCACTCACCAGCCGCTTTACAAGGCCGAAGTAGCTGCTGGGCAGGGGCTCAGCAGGCCATAGCCAGACAATGAGGTCCTTCATGGCCAGTTCGGCCGCCTTGTGTAATTCGACCAGTTGCTTCAGCTAGTGGCTCAAGGGCATCGGATGTTCGGTCCCAGTATATTGAGACCAGAACAACTTCTCCATCGAGCTCCCTTCTTCGGCTCGGTAGAACTCCACGGCATCCGATATGCTGCACGGCAGATCTGCGAACGCTCCTGGAGAGCTCTGAATTCGGGTAAATAAAAGGAAAGTCTCCTTCACATGCTTGCTTTGCATAATGAATGCCTTACCCGCCGCTATCTTCTTGGCTGCCTGAATCTCCTAGACGACCTTTTGGCCTTCTGCCTTGGCATCTTGTGCGCTCTGAAGGGCCTTCGCAAGCTCGGACTCTTGCGTCTTAGAGTCACGCTCTAAGGACTGATACGTCTCCGTCGTATCTATAATTTTTTATTGTTCCATGCCAATATTCTTCTACTTTCATATACTTTTGGCAACTTTTTTTTACTATTTTTGGGACTAACATATTAATCTAGTGCCCAGTGCCAGTTCCTGTTTGTTGCATGTTTTATGTTTCGCCGAAAACCAATATCAAACGGAGTCCAAACGGGATAAAAACGGACGGAGAATTATTTTGGAATATTTGGGATTTTCTGAAGGAAGAATCAACGCGAAACGGTGTCCGAGGTGGCCACGAGATAGGGTGCATGGGCTTTGCAGCAAGAAAGCTAATTTGATGAGAAAAATCTGGGCGAAAGATTCACCCCAATCGGAGTTACGGATCTCAGGATATTAAAGAAACGGTGAAGGGGTAGAATCTGAGAACGAAGAAACAGAGAGATAAATCCAATCTCGGAGGGGCTCTCGCCCCTCCCACGCCATGGGAGCCAAGGACCAGAGGGGAAACCCTTCTCCCATCTAGGGAGGAGGTAAGAAGAAGGGGGGCTCTCTCCCCCTTGCTACCGGTGGCGCCGGAGTGCTGCCAGGGGCCATCATCATCACCGCGATCTACACCAACACCTTCGTCATCTTCACCAACATCTCCATCACATTCCCCCGTCTATATCCAGCGGTCCACTCTCCTGCAACCCGCTGTACCCTCTACTTTAACATAGTGCTTTATGCTTCATATTATTGTATAATGATGTGTTGCCATCCTATGATGTCTGAGTAGATTTTCGTTGTCCTACCGGTGATTGATGAATTGCTATGATTGGTTTAATTTGCTTGTGGTTACGTTGCTGTCTTGTTGTGCCCTCTGTGTCACGCAAGCGTGAGAGATTCCCTCTGTAGGGTGTTGCAATACGTTCATGATTCTTTTATGGTGGGTTTATTGAGTGGCATAAGCATAAACCCGAGTAAGGGGACTATTGCGTATGGGATAAAGGGGACTTGATACTTGAATGCTATGGTTGGGTATTACCTTAATGAATCTTTAGTAGTTGCGGATGCTTGCTAGAGTTCCAACCATAAGTGCATATGATCCAAGTAGAGAAAGTATGTTAGCTTATGCCTCTCCCACATAAAACTTGCTATCGGTCTAGTAACATAGTCAATTACTTAGGGACAATTCCACAACTCCTACCACCACTTTTCCACACTCGCTATATTTACTTTATTACTTCTTTATCTAAACAGCCCCTAGCTTTTATTTACGTGCTCTTTATTATCTTGCAAACTTATCCAACAACACCTACAAAGTACTTCTAGTTTCATACTTGTTCTAGGTAAAGCGAACGTCAAGCGTGCGCAGAGTTGTATCGGTGGTCGATAGAACTTGAGGGAATATTTATTCTACCTTTAGCTCCTCGTTGGGTTCGACACTCTTACTTATCGAAAACTGTTGCGATCCCCTACACTTGTGGGTTATCAAGGACTCATATTTTTTGACGAAATCCTGGAGCTCTTGCTGGACCTCGTCTACTCGGGCCTCTTGCTTCTTGCGCTTGATGTGCTCCTTGGCCGCTTTGTCTTCGGCCTCAGACAGCGCCTTCTTCAGGGCCGCCACTTCTGTCGTGGCCCCTATTAAAGTTCGTGACGATTCTATGATATAAAACCATTCTTTTCTTTATCAATATACAGACGGGGTATCACTTCCCTTTGTTCTCCTCGAGATGCCTCTTCATGAGGTCTAGCTCTTCCTTGGACCACTCTGATAACCCGCAAGTATACGGGATAGTTTTAGCCTCTTTCGATAAGTAAGAGTGTTGAACCCAACGAGGAGAAGGTAGAACAAATACTCTCTCAAGTCCTATCGGCCACTGGTACGACTCTACGCACGCTTAGTGTTCGCTTTACCTAGAACAATAATGAAACTAGAAGTACTTTGTAGGTCTGATAGGATAGGGTTGCAAGGTAATAAAGAGCACGTAATAAAGGCTAGGGGCTGTTTAGATAAAGAAGTAATAAAGTAAATATAGCGAGTGTGGATAAGTGGTGGTAGGAGTTGTGAAATTGTCCCTAAGCAATTGACTACGTTACTAGACCGGTAATCACTATTGCAATTCTATTTGAGGGAGAGGCATAAGCTAACATTCTTTCTCTACTTGGATCATATGCACTTATGATTGGAACTCTAGCAAGCATCCGCAACTACTAAAGATTCATTAAGGTAAAACCCAGCCATAGCATTAAAGCATCAAGTCCCCTTTTATCCCATACGTAAACAACCTACTTACTCGGGTCTGTGCTTCTGTGACTCACGCCACCCACCATAAGCAAATCATGAACATATTGCAAACCCTACAGAGGGAATCCCTCACGCTTGCGCGACACGGAGAGCACCATAGGACAACACCAATAATAAAACATGCAACTCAAACCAATCATAGAAATTCATCAATCACCGATAGGACAACGAAAATCTACTCAAACATCATAGGATGGCAACACTTCATTGGATAATAATATGAATCATAAAGCACCATGTTCAAGTAGAGGGTATAGCGAGATGCGGGAGAGTGGACCGCTGAATATAGAAGGGGGAAGGTGATGGAGATGTTGGTGAAGATGACGGCGGTGTCAGTGAAGATCGCGGTGATGATGATGGCCACCGGCAGCGCTCCGGCGCCACCGAAAGCAAGGGGGAGAGAGGCCCCCTTCTTCTTCTTATTCTTCCTTGACCTCCTCCCTAGATGGGAGAAGGGTTTCCCCTCTGGTCCTTGGCTCCCATGGTGTGGGAGGGGCAAGAGCCCCTCCAAGATTGGATCTATATCTCTGTTTCTGCCTTCTCAGATTCTACCCCTTCACCGTTTCTTTAATATCCGGATATCCGTAACTCTGATTGGGGTGAATCTTTCGCCCAGATTTTTCTCATGAAATTAGCTTTCCTGCAGCAAAAGAAGGGCATCAACCGCCTTACGGGTGGCCCACGAGAGTGCCAGGCACGCCCCGGGGTGTGGGCGCGCCCCCCTGTCTCGTGGCCAGCTCGGACCCCGTTTTGCGTTGATTCTTCCTTCGAAAAATCCCAAATATTCCAAAAAAATTCTATGTCCGTTTTTATCCTGTTTGGACTCCATTTGATATTGGTTTTCTGCGAAACATAAAACATGCAACAAACAGGAACAAGCACTGGGCACTGGATCAATATGTTAGTCCCAAAAATAGTATAAAAAGTTGCCAAAAGTATATGACAGTTGAAGAATATTGGCATGGAACAATCAAAAATTATAGATACGATGGAGACGTCTCACCCTCCAGGTCCTACTTCAGTTCGGAGACCTCCGCAGTATGAGCGGCAGCGGCCAGCAGCGACACCTGCTTATTCACATAGACATATTATGATTAGACTCCTGTGGATGTTATTTGATCCTCTGTTTGGCCTTCCTTTCGGAAGACCAACCAGAGCATCAGGGGCTACTGTCTATACTGTGATATTCTCTCATAATTGGATTACTTACCTCAAAGCCTGTTAGGAGGCTGGCGCAGGCTTCGGTCAATCTGCTTTTGGTAGACCGAACCTTCTCGATCTCCGCACTCATGATGGTGCGGTGCTCTTCGTCAATGGAAGCGCCGCGAAGCGCTTCCAGCAAGTTGTCCGATGCCTCTGGATGGATAGAGGTCATCAGCACAGGTAGCTCGCCCCCCTAGTGCGAGCATCTCCAGCCGTTGGCCACCCAGGAGGCGCTAAAAATCGCCCCCTGGGGGCGCCCGGCGCTTAACCGCGCACTGGGGGCGTGATGCCCCCAAGTCGCGGCACCCATGTTTTTTTTTAAATTTTAATTACAGCACAAACACGGTGCAAATTCAACCAAACTTCGGTGAGTTCGTTCATATTTAAACATATTTTATGAAAAAAAACTACTAGGCTGCTCCTGGCCGTCTCCCTCGCCGCTCCTCACCGCCCGCCGCCCTTGCAGTTCTACATGCCGAGGAGGCTGTAGAACCGCGTGTAGTCGCCGCCGTCGTCATCGTTGTCATCATCGTCGTCATCGCCTCCGCTGCAGCCGCCATCCCTACTGCAACCCTCCCCTAGTTGGCGCGGCGGGTTGGATGGTTCGGGGGCCTCCTCTCGTCGTTGCTGTCGAGGATCACGATGCCGTGCTCGTCCTCGCGCCCACGTTTGCGGGCGGCTATCTCCTCCAGGGCCCGGTGCTGCCGGACCATCTCGTCGCGGAGGTAGTCGTCCCGCGCCCACCGTAGGGCCTCCTGGTCGGAGAAGCCGCGCCGGGCTATCTCCTCGTACTCCACGGGGAGGCCGGTGTCAAAACCGGCGGATCTCGGGTAGGGGGTCCCAAACTGTGCATCTAAGGCTAATGGTAATAGGAGGCTGGGGACACAATGTTAACCCAGGTTCGGGCCCTCTCGATGGAGGTAATACCCTACTTCCTGCTTGATTGATCTTGATGATATGAGTATTACAAGAGTTGATCTACCACGAGATCAGAGAGGCTAAACCCTAGAAGCTAGCCTATCGTATGATTGTTCTTTTTTGTCCTACGGACCAAACCCTCCGGTTTATATAGACACCGGAGGGGGCTAGGGTTACACAGAGTCGGTTTACAGAGGAGGAGATCTACATCCGAATCACCAAGCTTGTCTTCCACGCCAAGGAGATTCCCATCCGGACACGGGACAAAGTCTTCTATCTTGTATCTTCATAGTCCAACAGTCTGGCCAAAGTATATAGTCCGGCTGTCCGGATACCCCCTTATCCAGGACTCCCTCAGTAGCCCCTGAACCAGGCTTCAATGACGATGAGTCCGGCGCGTAGATTGTCTTCGGCATTGTGAGGCGGGTTCCATCTCCGAATACTCCAAAATTAATTCCGAACACAAGGACCGTATCCGGCTCTGCAAGATAACATTCCATATACCACCGTAGAGAGAATAATAATAATCCACGAATCTAATCTGCTACCAATTCTTCGAAAAGTGACATCACACCACGGTCCGGTTTTTATTCGAATCGTTTTCTACAACCTGCTTCAGCACACATCACGAGGCGGTTTCTTTGGCACGTCTTGTCAAAGCAGAGATTGTGTCCCCTTATTGCGGGGTCTCCATCAATGCGGGTATGGGTAACCCAACCAGCGCCATTAATCGAGGCGCCTAAAAAAATAAGTGATTTCGAGAGGCAAGTGGGGAGGCGCACATTCACATCGCCTTTATAAAGGGGCAGAGATCTCCCATTTTCACCCACGCCTTCTTCCTCCTTTGCTCATCAGTTCTCACACCCTAGAGCTCTAGCGCCCAACTTCTCACCTTCCCCGTAGGACCGCAGCATGTCCGGAGCGAGAGGCAAGTGGATGGCCTCCTCTGTCATAGAAGAGAACATTACCAAGCTTCGGGAGGCCGGATACCTGGCAGAGAGTATCGCGCACAGGCTTCCGACAAAGTGACAGATTACCCCAACTCCGAAGCCTCGGGAGAGAGTAGTATTTCTCCCTCATTTTGTCTGTGGACTAGGATTTCCACTCCACCCGTTCGTCTGCGGGCTCATGTACTACTACGGGCTAGATTTTCACATCTGGCCACGAATTTCGTCCTCAACATCTCGGCGTTCATCGTCGTGTGCGAGGCCTTCCTCGGCATCAAGCCTCACTTTGGCTTGTGGTTGAAGATCTTCTGCGTAAAGCCGAAGATCGTGAGCGGCCAACAGGCAGAGTGCGGAGGCGCCATGGTGGGCAGAATGCCCAATGTTACATGGCGTGATGGCTCCTTCATGGAGACCATAAAGGGGTGGCAATCAGGGTGGTTCTATATCACCGAGCCGCGTGACGCCAACTGGGTGGCGGCCCCCAAATTCAGATCCGGAATCCCCATGCGGCTCACTTCCTAGGAGAAGAAGGGCCTGGCCTAGGGCGAACCCACGGAGCTAGCCAGACTTGAGACCTACATCAGAAGTATGAGGGACAAGAAGATCAAGCTTGTCAACGTGGTCCAGGTCATGCTCATTTGCCGGATTCTCCCGTGTCAAATACGGGCATTTGATGTGTGGGAGTTCGACCCGGCCGAACACCAGATGCTGCTAGAGCTCTTTGACACAACACACAAAGAAATCTGGAAGGTTTTGTTCAAGACCGGTGAAGTCCCTCCTCCCCTTTCTGAGAACCAAGGGCTCAGCACAACGCGCCTGGCCAGTCCTGTAAGTCCCTTGATTATTTACTAGATGTTCCCTTAGTACATTCTGGGGAGGATTTTTAAGTCACCTTGCTGATCGAACAGGATTGGGTGGAGACGGCGGAGTGGATCGACTATCCGGCTCCATTGCCTAAGGACCCAGTAAGCGCACTCCTGGCGGAGATGCTGGTTCCGGCGCCTTACAAGGTGCCGGAGAAAAAGGCCGAAAAGAAGGCCACGGGGACCCGAAGGGGTCTTTGGCACGAGGCCGCACACGACGCCTTGCCAGAAGAGGACGAGGCGCACTCCTCCCACGAAGGGGAGGAGAGGAAGAAGAAGAAGGCCGCCTCAACTGAGGGGGCCGAAGGGTCGAAGAAGGTGGCCGCGGGGGACCAGAAAAGGTCACCGGTGCAGGGTCGTGATAGAGTCGTCATCCGAAGACGACGAGGAAGATTCTCCCCCCGGAGACAGGGGAGAACATGAAGAGATGCCTCCTCCCCATGATAGGGAGGAGAAGAAAAGGAAGGCCGCCCCATCGGGGGAGGCCGGGACGCTAAAGAAGGGAAAGGCATCCCTTCCAGATCAATCCACTACCTCCGCCTTTAGTGATGAGGAGTGGCTGCCCAGGGGCAAACCCTGGGCGAGGTCATAAGTATGCGCATTCCATAATATTTTCCATATGACTTTTGACCTCATGGTTTGTAATGACGCCGAACACGTATATGCAGTCTGGCCGGGTCCGACCTCTAGGAGTCCTCTTCGGAGGAGTCTCTGAATGAGTCGGAGATGAATTTGCTCCCGACGGCGACCTCTCCACGACCCGTGGATGACACCGAGGTGTTGTCCCGGAGGATGCCAGAGCAGGAGGCGATGGTTCCGGAGATGCCCCAAGGCAAAATCTCGGGCGCCGGACACGTGGGGGATGAGAACCCCATGGATTATGCTGACGGGAGCCATAGCAAGTCTGTCTCTCGGCCGATTATTGCGCCGGAGCCTACAAAGGTTCCAGATTCTGGTAAGCAGTCCCTCGCGAAGGAAGGCAAGCCAGCCGTACCGATGACCTCCGCCTAGCCGGAGGCATCGGATAATTTGTTGGAAGTGCTTCGAGGCGCTTCCATCGAGGATGAACACCGTACACTTATGGGTACGGTGATTCAGGAGGTTCGGTCCACCAAGAGCGGATTGACCGAAGCCTGCACCAGCCTGCTAACAGGCTTTGAGGTAAAGAGAGTGTGAGGAAATATCACCCGATAGACAGTAGCCCCTGATACTCTGGTTGGTGTTCAGAAATAAAAGCCAAACGGAGGGCCAACTAAAAATTCGCAGGAAGCTAATAGTTTTTGTCTGTATGAATCAAACAGGCACTGCTGCTTACCGCCGCTGCGCGCACGGCTGAGGTTAGACTCAAGCGCAGACTGGGGCAGGCCGAAGAAGAGCTCGGCCTCGTGAAGACGCAGCTCGAGGCGAACAAAGGTAAGAGAAACCCCGTCCGTATGTCGTATGGAGGATAAAAAGTTGGTGATGCTAATAAAAAGCATCATGGCTTTTGATAGGGACCGCGACCGAAGTGGCGGCCCTGAAGGAAGTATTGTCCGCGGCCGAAGCCAAGGCGGATATGGAGCGCACCGAGCGAGAGAAGAAAGATGCTTGGGTTGGAGAGGTACAGCAAGAGCTCCAGGAGCTCGGCAAGAAGTTCGGCTCCCTGGAGCATGACTACAAGACGCAAGCGTCTGAGCTTGCAAAGGCCCTCCAAAGCGCGGCCGACGCCAAGGCCGAAGCCCAAAAGGCCCTCCAGGAAATCCAGGCGGCCAAGAAGATAGCGGAGGGTAAGGAATTCTTTATGCAAAGGAAGCATGTGGAGGAGTTATTTCTTTTACTTACACGAATCCGGAGCTCTCCAGGGGCATTCGCAGATCTGCCACGTAGCATTTCGGATGCCGCGGAGTTCTATCGCCCTGAAGAGGGGAGCTCAGCTCTACGGAGAAGCTGTTCTGGTCCCAATATACTGGGGCCGAACACCCGATGACTCTGAGTGACCAACTGAAGCAGCTGGTCGAACTCCACAATGCGGCCGAACAGGCCATGAGGGACCTCAAAGTCCGGATGTGGCCTGGCGAGCCCCTGTCCAGCAGCTACTTTGGCCTGGTGAAGCGGATGGTGCATGCCTGTCCACGGCTAGAAGTTATCAAGCAGTCTGTATGTATTGAGGGTGCCCGACGGGCCTTTGCCCGCGCGAAGGTGCATTGGGGCAAGCTGGATGCTGAGAAGCTCGTGAAGGATGGACCCCGGAGGGCAAGGAGCATCGCTGCCCCGAGAAATATTATGATGGCGTTATGAAAGGCGCTCCTCTTGTGGCGAATGAATGTCCTAAGAACATAATTTTAAGTGAATGTACTCATGTCGTTCATGTGATATGAGAATGGGTTTATTTGTGCTATATAACACTTTGTTTTTGATTTAAAATATTACCTTCTCTATGGCCGTTTATCAAAATCTGAAAGTAGGCCAGTCGTCGGCTTCCGCACCCTTGTTACTAGTACTGGGGTGTTCGTGGAAACCCAAACACTCTTTATCCAAAATTTTGGTCCTTTAAGGAGGTGTTTAGCGCAGCGAATGAGGCAATTGGACTATTCGGCTTTATAACTCTCACTTGGCCATAGAAGTCTATAATTTTCAATTTCGGCGAAGCCCCTAGTTTTCGGAAGGCCGAACTGGGGCATTATGCACGCCTAAATCGGGCAATGCCGATTCCTCGCCTCAAGCGGAAAAAATCTTTAGGGAATTTAGTACCTCGCGAACAGCGACCAGCTCTCGCCGCATCATGACGGTCAATTTTTGGCTTTCTCTACTGAGGTGCTCGTCCGGAAGAACTGGGACACAATTGCAGTAGTTCTCCTTGCACTACCTTAGCCGATAGAACGGAACGTACGGTACCAACACAAGGGAGCTGGGCTAACCCAACTATTGGCCCAAGACATGATTCAGAGCTGATGCATATAATGCTATAAGTTCGGGGTGCCGCACTGTTGAAAGTGTTCGGACTTTCCTTGCCATTTTATGGGGCTCGATAAGAAGCCCCTGGCAAACTGACCTTACCAAAACGTACGGATGCAATATTAAATAAATATTCAACAGGAAATATGAGGATAGTAATAAGAAGCTAACGCTATGTACTACTTCCAATTTATTTGGACAATACAGCAAAACGTAGGTGTACAATTGATGCATTAAGCAGAAAAATAGGATAATTTGACATATCCTATCCAAGGGCAGGCTACATGCGGGTATGTAAGAACTAGTATAACGATCATTGAAGAAGACCACCTGAGTATTCCCTTGTGTGCAAAAGCCTCTTGCCTCCTTGGTGCCCCCTCCATAATGAGTCCGGTTATCCGATTTCTTCTGAAGGGGCTGCCCGAAAGTGGGGTCCTGAAAAAGGGAAAAAAAGTATGCGGGCCTCCTAGCGGCTGAACCGCACTCTGGCCACATTGTCATTTCACCTCCACCTATGCCCATGGTATTTTGAGCGCGTAATTGTGCACGCGTGGTACGAATGCCGCTTGAATTGGGCTGGGTGGAGGCCGGATTGCTAATCGAGCTCATGGCGTGCCTGACTATCCTGTTGCGGGGTACTCTAGACTCGCTTGACGGTGTTCGGGGATGTCGTTGCTGGATTGGCTGTTTGTCAGAGGAGGCTGCTTTGTACTTCTGCCGCGAGGGCCGCAGTATGTTCTTCCGTACGGATGGAGTGGTCTGTATTTCCATTGACTGTTATGACCCCGCGAGGTCCTGGCATCTTGAGCTTGAGGTATGCATAGTATGGTACTGTGTTGAAACGAGCGAACGCGGTTCGTCCAAGTAGTGTGTGATAGCCACTATGGAAAGGGACGATATCGAAGATTAACTCCTCGCTTCACAAGTTATCTGGAGATCCGAAGACCACTTCCAGTGTTATCGAGCTTGTGTAGCGGGCCTCTACCCCTAGAATTACACCTTTGAAGGTGGTTTTGGTGGGTTTGATCCGTGACGGATCGATGCCCATTTTGCACATTGTATCCTGATAAAGCAGGTTCAGGCTGCTGCCACCGTCCATGAGGACTCGCGTGAGGTGGAATCCGTCGATGATTGGGTCGAGGAACAATGCGGCTGAGCCGCCATGACGGATGCTGGTGGGATGGTCCCTACGATCAAAGGTGATCGGGCAGGATGACCATGGGTTGAATTTCGGGGCGACAGGCTCCATCGCATAGACGTCCCTAAGTGCACACTTTCGCTCCCGTTTGGGGATGTGAGTGGCATAGATCATGTTCACTATTTTTACCT
>NC_057795.1:587945082-588003720 GCF_018294505.1 Triticum aestivum
GGGGGTTCTTCTGCCCTCCAGTGTTCGGACGCTGGGGCTCCTCGTCATCATCGCTATGCAGCCCCTTGTCCTTGTTCTCGGTGTTTATCTTGACGGCCTGTTTGAACACCCAGCAATCACTATTAGTGTGATTGGATGGTTTATCGAGGGTGCCATGAATCTGGCACGAGCGGTCGAGTATGCGGTCTAAACTGGACGATCCCGGATTGTTTCTTTTCAACGGCTTCTTCCGCTGGCCGGATTTGGAGTTGCTGAATCCGGCATTGACTGCCGTATCCTCCGCATTGTCGCCATTATTTCGATGCTTGTGTCTGTTGCGCCATGGCTTTCCGTTACTGTCACGGATGTCTGAAGTACCAGGGTTTCCAGGCGCGGTGTTGCTGCGAGCCAGCCAACTGTCCTCACCCATGCAAAAGCGGGTCATTAGTGTCATGAGGGCCGCCATGGTCTTCGGTTTTTCTTGGCCGAGGTGTCGGGCAAGCCACTCATCACGGATATTATGCTTAAAGGTTGTCAGGGCCTCAGCGTCCGGACAGTGGACAATTTGGTTCTTTTTAGTGAGAAACCGAGTCCAGAATTTCCTGGCTAACTCTCCGGGCTGTTGGGGTAATGTGACCTAAGTCATCAGCATCCGGTGGTCGCACATAGGTGCCCTGGAACTTATCGAGGAATGCATCCTCAAGATTTTCCTAGCTGCCAATGGAGTTTGCTGGCAGGCTATTTAGCCAGTGTCTTGCTGGCCCTTTAAGCTTGAGTGGGAGATACTTGATAGCATGTAGGTCATCACCACGGGCCATGTGAATGTGGAGAAGAAAATCCTCGATCCACACCGCGGGGTCTGTTGTGCCATCGTATGACTCGATGTTGATGGGTTTAAACCCTTCTGGGAATTCATGTTCCATTACTTCAGCAGTGAAGCAGAGGGGATGTGCGGCGCCTCTGTGTCGGGCTATGTCACGGCGTATTCCGATTGGGTCTAGTCGGTAATGTCCGGCCTGGCTGGATGTATCGTTATTGTATCCGGCATGACGATCGGTGGCATGAGCTATGGCGCGCCCTCGTGATCCGTAGATCGATCTTGATTGTCCTGCGTTGTTTTCCAATATGTCTCGCAGGTCCTGCTTATTGCCCCGGGCCGTGGTGAACTGGCATGGGGGCGCGGGCTGGTGTCTGGCCTGATAGCCGGTTTTATCCCGGCCACGAGGTGGCCATTCAACCTCATCTTGTGCTGGAAGTTCGGGCTCTTCGGCCTCTTCTTCTAGCGGTTTATGCTTTGGGTATCCCTTGCTCGGGGGCTCGAGTTCGTATTCCTCGGCCGCCAGGACTTCGGTCCATCTGTCTGTGAGCAGGTCTTGGTGAGTTTGGAGCTGCTGCTTCTTCTTCTTCAGGCTTCTTGCAGTGGCTATAAGCTTACGCTTGAAGCTCTCCTGCTCTATGGGATCCTCTGGTACGCCGAATTTGCCATCACCGAGGCTCACCTCGTCTTCAGAGGGAGGCATATAGTTATCGCCCTCCAAGTATCCGTCCGTCGCCTGTTCATCTGGGCTAACCAGCCCGTGTTCCTGTTTAGCTTGCTCGAAGGTGGGTTGATCAGGATCGTATTCCTCTTCGGCACCATCTGGATTCTCTTCTCCAGTGCCGGTATTGTTGTGGCGAGGCTTGGAGCGGCGCCGATGACGCCCGTGTTTTGCTTTCTTCCCTGAGGGGTTGTCTTCCGTTGCCTCATCGCCATTGGTTTCTTTGGGAGTATCCACCATGTATATATCATAAGAAGAGGTGGCAGTCCAGCGCCCTGTGGGCGGTGGTTCCTGTTCTTCTTCTGCATTGTCGTCTATACCGTCAATGTCTTCGGAGTCGAAGTTAAGCACATCAGTCAAGTCATAGACCGTGGCTATTAAGTGGGTGGTGGGTGGAAAACGAGTTTCTTTGTCACCAGCTCCCCACTCAAGCCGGACATAGTTCGGCCAAGAGTCTCCTGACAGAGAGAGAGACCTTAAAGAATCTAGCACGTCTCCGAAGGGTGAGTGCTGGAAGATATCCGCGGCGGTGAACTCCATGACTAGAGCCCAGTTAGATTCAATGGGCATGGATGCCCGCGGTCCGGAACACACAGCTGGAGATGAGTCCGGGGGTCCGGTGACACAGATCCCTTTAGAAGAGGAGTCTGTGTTCGGCTCCAACGCCGAGGTGTGTCCGGCCTCCGGGGCGGGGTCCATCCACCCGTCCTTGGAAGGCGCGACCTGCTCCGGAACAATGTCCGGAGCGGTAGCAGGTGCGATGTTCCGAATACTGTCCGACTGCTGATCTAGGTCAGGCGCGTCGTGATCGTTCGGCGCTCCTGACACGGGCCCGAGTCCGTCGAAGATCAAGTCTCCGTGGATGTCGGCGGTGTAGTTTAGGTTTCCAAACCTGACCTAATGGCCAGGGGCATAGCTATCGATCTGCTCCAAATGGCCAAGCGAGTTGGCCCACAGTGCGAAACCGCTGAACACGAAGATCTGTCTGGGGAGAAAAGTCTCACCCAGGACAGCGTGGTTGAAGGTTGGAGAAACCATCTAGCCTTGCAGCGATGACATAGAGGAACTCTCAATGAAAGCACCAATGTCGGTGTCAAAACCGGCGGATCTCGGGTAGGGGGTCCTGAACTATGTGTCTAAGGCTAATGGTAACAGGAGGCTGGGGACACGATGTTTACCCAGGTTCGGTCCCTCTCGATGGAGGTAATACCCTAATTCCTGCTTGATTGATCTTGATGATATGAGTATTACAAGAGTTGATCTACCACGAGATCAGAGAGGCTAAACCCTGGAAGCTAGCCTATGGTATGATTGTTCTTTTTTGTCCTACGGACCAAACCCTCCGGTTTATATAGACACCGGAGGGGGCTAGGGTTACACAGAGTCAGTTTACAGAGGAGGAGATCTACATCCGAATCGCCAAGCTTGCCTTCCACGCCAAGGAGAGTCCTATCCGGAAACGGGACAAAGTCTTCTATCTTGTATCTTCATAGTCCAACAATCCGGCCAAAGTATATAGTCCGGCTGCCCGTATACCCCCTTATCCAGGACTCCCTCAGCCGGGCTCCGGCTTGGGCGCGACGAGGACGAAGCGGCCAGAGGGGGGGTGGAGTCGCTGATGTGGACGTCTGAGCTACGGGTGCGCCCGCTAACAGGCGTGTCCTGGGGTTCCGGCTTGACGGGGCGGAGGCAGGAAGAGCCGGACAAGCGGCCGGACGAGGAGGAGGACGCCCCGGGCTGCTCCATGCGCCTCGGCGCCCACAAGCTCCCACATCGGCGAGAGAAGGATGGGGGAGTGGGGTACTCGAGCCTCGTATTGTTGCCCGCCTCGATGTACTCGAGGACGGCCTCCAACATGCGGCCGGGGATGCCCCACCATCGGTGCCGCCCCTCGGACTTGAGCCTTCCGGAGGGCACGACGCCGTTCGTGGCCTCGAGCTGTTCGGTGTGGCAGCGGCGGAAGAATGGCTCCGAGAGTAGGCTGTCGGGGACGTACCGCGGCCCTTCCCTCACCGCCCGCTGCAGGGAGGCATGGATACGCGCGATCTACGCACGCTGCGCCGCCCCAGTGGGCGGTGGTGGCACCGGGACGCCGCCGGCACTGATTCTCCACGCCCCGGGCACCCGCATGTCCAGCGGGACCGGGTACTTGGCCTCGAAGAGGAGCCGAGCTTCGTCCTGGTGAAGATGGCGGTGGCCAAAGCCGTTCGCCACCTCCCCATCACCTGGGAAGCGCTCGGCCATGCTTTGAATAGAGACGGTGAGAGGAGAGTGAGGAAGGGAAAGAAATGGCACGTCGGCGGTGGAGGCTCTGTGCGTGTCTCCGGCGCGCTGGGGGTCGGCTTATATAGGCGGAGGCGCCGCGTACGCGTGGCCGCCGCATGTATGCGTGGTGGGCAAGGGGACGTGCATCGTCCGGTCTTCACTGCACCGCCCGTGAGGCATCAATGGAGGCTGACTAGCTCGGCAGCGCGCAGCAGCTTTGGGATTGATTCGCCGCGGGAAACGGGGCGATGAGGATGATGAAGCGGCGAGACGAGAGACGAGTCACTGGCAAGGAGGGCCCGTGGCTCTTTCATGCCAAAAACGATTCGCCCGGCGCCCCCGAGCGCCCCCAGCGCGTCGGGTTTGGGTTGGGTCCGTCGGTGCCAATTTCGGTCCGAGCCGGCAAAAACTGGGCCCTTGGGGGCGCGACTAGGCTGATTTTTTGGCGCCGGTGGACGAAAAGTTGCCTGGGGGCCTAGTTGGGGGCACAGATGGAGGTGCTCTAAGGGGCTGCCTGCCTGAATGCAGAACCACTGGAGGTTCCGGCGCAGTATCCGGCTAGGGGCCAAACTTGTTGCGGCCCCCATCATTAGAATCCATGGGGGTCTTCCCCCCCATGTGCCTGGCGTCTGGGATTTCGTCTTGGGGCGTCTCCAGAACGGTCTCCCCTTGGTCCGATATCCTCTGAGACAACACCTCACTGTCGTCCGCGGGCCGGGAGGACGTGGCCGTCGGGGGTGAATCGATGTTCACCGCCGACTGGCCCAAAGACCCATCCGAGGAGGATACGTCGATGTGGGCTTTGGATAGACTGCACGATCATATTTGACATGATAAGAAGCAATAAAGCAGAACATACCACAAGTATTATAGTGTCCAGATACTTACGACTTCACCAGCGGCTTGTCCCAGGGCAACCAATCCTCGTCGCTGTAGGCGGCTGCTGTGGAGTGGCCCGAAGGGTGGGTCTTTCCCTTCTTGGACCCTTCGGCCTCCCCAGGCAGGGTGGCCTTCCTTTTCTCCCCCCTGGTTGGGGGGGGGAGGACTTTCCTCTTCCTCCTCCTCGTTTTCGTTGGAGGAGCTTGCCTCGATGTCTTCGGACGATAAGTCCGATACAACCTTGCGCCGGAGACCTTTCCTGGTCCTCTTGGCCTTCTTCTCCAGCACCTCATAGGGCGCCGGAAACAGCATCTCAATTAGAAGAACCGATGCTGGCTCTTCATGTAGTGGAGCTGGACAGTCGATCCGCTCCGCTATCGCTACCCAGTCCTGTTAAATTGGCGTGGAGGCTTAGATCCCTCCCACGAATATACTGGGGAAAGGAACATCTTGTGAAATATAAAGAGCTTACCGAATTGGCGGCGCGCTTTGCGCTGAGTCCGCGATCCTCGGTAATGGGAGGAGGAACCTCGGCGGCCTTGAACAGCACCTTCCAGACGTTTTTGTACGTCGTGTCGAAGAGCTCTCGCAGCATCTGGTGTTCGGCCGGGTCTGGAGTCCGGTCAGCTCTACCGATGAACACCAGGCTAAGCCCTTCTCTTTCCAGGAGGTGAGCCACATGGGGCTGCCAGATCGAAATTCGGGGGCCGCGGCCCAGTTAGCATCGCGCGGTGCCGCCGCCCAGTTGGGGTCGCGGTCGGTGATATAGAACCACCCTGATTGCCACCCCTTAATGGTCTCCACATAGGAGCCTTCGAGCCAGGTTACGTTGGGCATCTTACCCACCATGGTGCCTCCACACTCCGCTTGCTGGCCGACCACCACATTCGGCTTCAGATTGAATGTCTTCAGCCACAGGCCGAAGTGGGGCTTGATGCGGAGGAAGGCCTCGCACATGACGATAAACGCCGAGATGTTGAGGATGAAATTGGGGGCCATATCATGGAAGTCCCGCCCATAGTAGAACATGAGCCCGCAGACGAAGTGAGCAAGGAATACAACCCTCTCGTGGGGCTCTGGAGTAGGGACGATTTGCCCTGCGTCTGGGAGCCGGTGCACGATGTTTACGGCCAGGTATCCGGCTTCTCGGAGCTTCGTAATGTCCTCCTCCGTGACGGAGGAGACCATCCACTTGCCTCCCGCTCCGGACATGTTTGGAATGGCTTTACGGAGAAGGTGAGAACTTGGGCGCTGGAGCTCGAGCGTGCGAGAATGGATGGGCAGGGGAAGAAGAAGGCGTGGGTGAAAAATAGGAATCTTTATCCCTTTATAAAGGCGGTAGAAACTGTGCGCCTCCCCACTTGCCCTGTAAAATCGCTTATTCCCCAAGCGCCGCGATTGATGGCGTGGTTGGGTTACCCACACCCGTATTGATGAGAATCCCGTGATAATGGGACACGATCTCTGCTTCGATAAGACGTGCCAAGGAAACCGCCTCGCAATATGTGCAACAGCTGGTTGAGAAAAACGGTTCGAATAATGATCGGGCCGTGGCATGATGTCACGCTATGGAAAGTTGTCGGCAGATTAGATTTGTGGAATATTGTACTCTCTACGGTGGTATGTGTAATTTGTTTTGCAGAGCCGAACACGATCCTTGTGTTCAAAATCTTCTATGGATTATTCGGAGAAGAAACCCACCTTGCAATGCCGAAGACAATCTGCGCGCCGGACTCATCGTCATTGAAGCCTGGTTCAGGGCTACTGAGGGAGTCCTAGATTAGGGGGTCCTCGGACAACCGGACTATATACTTTGGTCGGACTGTTGGGCTATGAAGATACAAGATTGAAGACCTCGTCTCGTGTCCGTGTGGGACTCTCCTTTGCGTGGAAGGCAAGCTTGGCAATTCGGATATGTAGATCTCCTTCTCTGTAACTGACTCAGTGTAACCCTAGCCCCCTCTGGTGTCTATAGAAACCGGATGGTTTAGTCCATAGGACAACAACAATCATAATCATAGGCTAGCTTCTAGGGTTTAACCTGGGTAAACATTGTGTCCCCCGCCTCTTGCTACCATTAGCCTTAGACGCACAGTTTGTGACCCCCTACCCGAGATCCGACGGTTTTGACACCGACACCCTCCCTTTGTCATGCACTCTCCCCAGCCACTCCAACCAACTCCCCCTCGGGGATAGGTCTTGGGTGGCCCCGTGTCTACCAAAGACACCAACGGCCACAGTCATGGCAAAACGGTCCCAAACGGGGACAAGGTACCATAAAAACAAAACGATCACACAAGGTTATGTCTGCCTACCGTCCCATAAGGTAGATGTGGTCGCACTGAATTAAAAACCCTATTCAGTGGCACCATGATGTGATCAACATCATATTCACGTTGAACTTAATCAAGTTTAGCTTTGATAAAAACTTTTTATCATTAACATGATATAATCAAAATAATCCTGCAACTACTCGTCATGCAAAACAAACAACTCATATTCATCGATCAAACTTAACAACACATGCATCTTGCAATACTAAGAATCAAACTTCTCTGGTTATAACTCATTTTCATAACCAAGCAATATTTTATTAGTTCATTATTTAAATAAGACCATTACTAGCAAAATAACTATCATTGATTTCCATAGAAATTTTCATAGTGCAAAATATTACTCTACCTAGCCAAACAAGTTCATGCATTCAACCAGAAGCTAAAACAAGCATATCAAGCATGGTAAAGTAACTAGAAATTAACCAAAGTTATTTATCAAATTTTAAATTCAGATAATAACTCATATTCAGGTAGAAAATCATAGATATTGAAATAACACGATCCAAATGCTGGTGTGGCTTGCCTTAGTATAGAGGTGGATCACTCCCCTCTTCGTTTGCTTCAAGACAAGCTTCTCCTTCTGATAAATAATTTAAACCACAAAAATAATTATCAAAACACATTCTGAAAATCACCAGAAATTCTAGACGGCAAGGAAAAATACACCTTCTGGCGTGCTACTAGAGTTTTCTGTAACAAAGACAATACAAAAAGAATCAAATCATTAGGACCTGTGGTTTAGAAATGGTGGCTGGTCAAAGTTTGGTCAAATTTCTGAATAAATTTGAAATAAACATAAAATCCTAGGGGAGGGGGTGACGTCGAAGGCGTATAACAAAAATACGCCTCCACTCATACCGCTTCGGGCGCGAGTGGTGAGACCGACTGGTGGGTCCCGTGCGTCAGGGGCGAGAGAGAGTGAGATCGGAGGGAGGCGGGGCTTCCCCGGAGCTCACAGCGGTGACGAGGGGGTTCGGGGCAAAACGGGAGAGATAGAATTGAAGCGGGGCTCGAGGCGCACCTTATCGTACCCGTGGCTTGGCGAGAGGTGGCCGGAGCTCATCGCAGTTGAGAATGCAAGCTTTGGTGGCGGAGGGGATTCGCCGGAGAGTAAGGAGACGATGGCCAGAGGTCCAGGCAGCACCAGGAGACCCCCAATGCCCCACCCAAGCAGCTGCTTGAGCTAAAGAGGCACCGGAGCGCGGTGGCTGGACTACGGGGATCGCCGGAGTCCTCGGGTCGGGGTGACGGCCAGAGGCCTGCCCGATCGGGCTTTTGCTCGTCTACATGTTTGTGGAGGTGGTGTGGAGTGGTGCGTGGCCAGCAAGTGAGGAGGGGGCGCTATATATAGCAGGAGCGGAGGGGGGGACGTGTCGCCATCGGAGCTCTCTGGACACACGGCGAACAACGATGAGAAGCTCTAACGAGAGGGGGCAAGCGCTCAGCGTCAATGCAGAAGCTTGCCCACGCACGCGGATGAGCATAGGAGGCAGTTGGAGAAGCGGACAAGTGCACGCGCACACTGTGGCCTTTTGGCCGCGACATGCCCGTGCTTGCTGCGGCGGCTCCGGTGTCGGCGAGCACCAGCGAGCGGTCAAGGGTGATGTGGCGAGGCTGGTGGCACTGTGTGGTAGTCAGAGGTGAGCACTGGATCGAGCACGCGCGAAATAGAGCGCAAGGCGCCAGCCAAAGCGCGCTGAGACGCATGCTAGGAATCATGTCCACGCATGGTCACCAGGCTGGCATGGTCAAAACGACACCCAGGAGAGGCCAAACCTTGTCTACATGCTCGACTGTGCAGTGTTTAGTCTAGGGGAGTTGATGGCTCATGCCCAGGCCAACCAGATTAGACTTCACTAAGCTGACAAGTTTCTGTACAAAAACTTGGCCGCCAAGTTTGGCCACCTTCTAGAAGGCCATTAGCACTAATCTCCTGGGGTTTAGGGTTTCTTAGGAGGGTGTTGAAGCTCAAGAAAGATCAAGGTTAAAAGCTCACAGAATAATGTACTTGCTGTAGAAAGTGGATATCTGGTCCAGAAGTGAAAATATTTTCTACAGCCAAAATATTGGAAAAAGTGATGCAATATTTTCACATGGGAAGTTGTGCCATGGTTCTAAGAATATTTGGATTTATCTCAGATTTTTCTGAGCAAGAAAAATAGAGGTTGCTTTGGACCACAAGATTCTGAAGTGAGTTTCAGAGGGAGAAATGAATATTTTTCTTTTATGAAAAATACTCATTTGATTATTTTGAGGGTTTGACCAGAGGAATAGAGAAGATAAGTCACTTGGGTGAAAGCCAAGGATATGCCCAAGTGACAAGCCCATTTGAAAAGATTCAAACTCCAAATCAAATCAGGGCAAAAACCACGATAAAACCAAATCCGAAAAGAGAGAAGGCAAGTCCGGAAAAAGAGAGAAGGCAAAATCCAGGCTGTCACAAACCTCCCCCACTTAAGATGAATCTCGTCCTCGAGATTCGGTTTCTTCGGAAAACCATTCTGGGTATGCAGTCCTTCAAAAATCCTCTCTTTCCCAGGTCGCTTCCTCTTCGGTGAGGTGCTCCCACTGAACCTTGTAAAACCTGATTTCCTTGTTGCGAGTGACCCATTCTGTCTGATCCAAGATTCTGATTGGGTTTTCCTCATAAGTTAAATCCTTAGCCAATTCTATCTCTGCCATATTAGTCCTTTTCTCCGGTGGCGAGATACATCTTCTTAGTTGTGATACGTGGAACACGTTGTGTACTTCTGATAGTTCCGGTGGCAATTCCAACTGATATGCAACTGTTCTGACTATGGCCATGATGGGGAATGGACCGAATATCTGGGTGCCAATTTTCCAAGGGTCTGAAACCTCTTGACTCCTTGTCGAGATTTGGCCAATTGCACTCTGTCTTCCCACTTTTGTCGAGATTTGGCCAATTGCACTCTGTCACGGATTTCCTTGACTTGCTTCTCTGCTTCGAGCATTAAATCACTTCCGAAGATACGGCTATCTCCGGTTTGAGACTAGTTCAATGAAGTGCGGCACTTCCGGCCATACAGGGCTTCATAGGGTGACATCTTTAAGATGGCCTGGAAACTGTTGCTGTAGGAGAACTCGGCGTAAGGCAGACAGTCTTCCCACTTGGTTCCTGGGGCCAATGTACAAGCCCTGAGCATATATTCAAGTATTTGATTTACTCGTTCAGGTTGTCCATCTGTCTGAGGATGATAGGTGGTGCTGTATTTCAACGCGGTCCCCAGGGCTTGATGTAGTCGGGACCAAAATGCGAATGTGAAGAGAGATCCCCTGTTGGAGGTGATAGTCTTAGGTACTCCGTGCAGACTGACGATTCTTGACACATACAGCTATGTGAGTTGATTCGTGCGGTATGTGGTTCGGATAGGAATAAATTGTGCCACCTTTGTTAAGTGTCCACTGTGACCCATATTGCGTCATTCCCTTGATGAGACCTGGGTAGTCCGGTGATGAAGTCCATGCAGATATCATCCCATTTCCATTGGGATACTGGCAGAGGTTGGAGGAGTCCTGTGGGTTTTTGGTGTTCCACCTTTACCTTATTGCATACGTCGCAACAGGCCA
Organism: Triticum aestivum; assembly: GCF_018294505.1. Taxonomy (NCBI): domain Eukaryota; kingdom Viridiplantae; phylum Streptophyta; class Magnoliopsida; order Poales; family Poaceae; genus Triticum; species Triticum aestivum. Next base: position 587,955,668 of record NC_057795.1, read on the forward strand.
CAAAGTATGCGATGTCTTTCTTCATTCCATTCCACCAAAATACCTGACGAAGGTTGAGGGAGTCCCGGATTAGGGGGTGTCCGGATAGCCGGACTACCATCATCGGCCGAACTATCATCGGCCGTACTATCATCATCATCGACCGGACTCCAAGACTATGAAGATACAAGATTGAGGACTTCGTCCCGTGTCCGGATGGGACTTTCCTTGGCGTGGAAGGCAAGCTTGGCGATACGGATACGTAGATCTCCTACTATTGTAACCGACTCTATGTAACCCTAGCCCTCTCCGGTGTCTATATAAACCGGATGGCTCTAGTCCGTAGGACCCACCAACAACAACAACCATTACAATCATACCATAGGCTAGCTTCTAGGGTTTAGCCTCCTTGATCTCGTGGTAGATCCACTCTTGTAAACATCCACAATATCAATATCAATCAAGCAGGATGTAGGGTTTTACCTCCATCAAGAGGGCCCGAACCTGGGTAAAACATCATGTCCCTTGTCTCCTGTTACCATCCGCCTAGACGCACAGTTCGGGACCCCCTACCCAAGATCCGCTGGTTTTGACACCGACATTGGCGCTTTCATTGAGAGTTCCTCTGTGTCATCACCGATAGGCTTGATGGCCTCTTCAATCGACAACGACGCAGTCCTGGGTGAGACTTTTCTCCCCGGACAGATCTTCGTATTCGGCGGCTTCGCACTGCGGGCCAACTCACTTGGCCATGTGGAGCAGATCGAAAGCTACGCCCCTGGCCGTCAGGTCAGGTTTGGAAGCCTAAACTTCACGGCTGATATCCGCGGGGACTTGATCTTCGATGGATCTGAGCCACAGCCGAGCGTGCCGCGCTATCACGATGGGCATGACCTAACTCTGCCGCCGGACAGCACCTTGGAGGCCGCACACGAATCCGCTCCGACCCATAGTCCGGAGCCAATCGCACGGATCGAGGACGGATGGCTGGACACCGCCTCGGGAGCTGCAACTTCCACGGCGATGGAGCCGAACACTTACCTTGTCCCGCAAAAAGCCCATGACTCCGAGGTGCCGGACCCCCTGCCGGACTCCGAACCTCCTGCGCCCCTGCCAGTCGAATCCGATTGGGCGCCGATCATGGAATTCACCGCTGCGGACACCTTTCAGCACTCACCCTTCGGCGATATCTTAAATTCGCTGAAGCATCTCTCACTATCCGGAGAGCCCTGGCCGAACTACGGCCAGGATGGTCGGGACGCGGACAATGAAGAAATTCAGAGCCCACCCACCACCCAGTTCGTAGCCACCGTAGACGATCTAACCGACGTGCTAAACTACGACTCCGAAGACATCAACGGTATGGACGACGATGCCGGAGACAATCAAGAACCAGCGCCTACAGGGCACTAGAAGGCCACCTCATCACATGACATACATATGGTGGACACCCCAAAGGGAAGCGATAACGACGAACAACGATACGCGGCAGAGGATAATCCCGCCGATAAACAACCAAAACGGCGACATAGACGCCGCCCTAAGTCCCGCCTCGATCAAAGCAGCATTCCTAACGACCCAGCGATAGAGCAGGGCAAACCAGCGGACGACGAACATACAACCAAGCAACCATCCGAACAAGACGAACCAGATAATCAACCACTTCACGGAGCAATCAACAGTCCGGACACAACACCGGAGCATAAGAACCTTCACAAAAGACTCGTCGCCACTGCAAGAAGTTTGAAGAAGGAAAAACGGAAGCTCAAAAAAGTGGAAGACATACTCAGAACAAAGTGGGGCAAAGTACTCAAGACCGCAGACAAATATGGCAATGGCCATCAAACAAAGAGCTACCCGAAGTGCAAGTTGCTGCTAGAATTTGACGAGGAAGCCATAGAACCCTCACAGTCAAAAAATAAAGAGGCCGCCTAGCCAGATAGACGGCCAGATGACAGGCCAAAAGCGACAAGCGGCGCCGCACACAAGCCGACTTATGATCCTGGGAAAACGGACGGCCCAACTAGGTCCATCTACGGGCCAAAAAAGAGGGCCCCAGGAAGTAACACAACACGACAAGTGTTCGAAGACAGCGGCACACCCAAATACAGGGGCGCCGCACACCCGCTATGTTTTACTGATGAGGTGCTGGATCATGAATTTCCAGCAGGGTTCAACCCCATAAACATAGAGGCATACGACAGCACAACAGACCCCGGAGTCTGGATAGAAGATTACATACTACACATACACATGGCTAGAGGAGATGATCTCCACGCCATAAAATACCTACCCCTCAAGCTCAAAGGGCCAGCTCGGCATTGGCTCAAAAGCCTCCCAGAAAACACTATTGGAAGTTGGGAAGAGCTTGAGGACACGTTTAGAGTAAATTTTCAAGGGACTTATGTCCGCCCTCCGGATGCAGACGATCTGAGTCATATAACCCTACAGCACGGAGAGTCAGCGCGCAAATTCTGGAACAGGTTCCTTACCAAAAAGAACCAAATAGTCGACTGTCCGGACGCGGAAGCCTTAGCAGCTTTTAAACACAACGTCCGAGACGAATGGCTCGCCAGACACCTCGGCCAAGAGAAGCCAAGAACAATGGCCGCGCTAACAAGCCTCATGACGCAATTTTGCGCAGGAGAAAACAACTGTCTAGCAAGATGCAGCACCAGCGACCCGAGTACATCCGAGATCAGAGATGGAAACGGAAAATCACGGCGCAGGAAAGATCAGCGCCGGAATAAAGAAAAAAGCCCAAAGGGCATGGCGGTCAACACCGGATTCAAAAGCTCGCGGCCAAACAATAAAACACTGCCTCTTAAGGACATAGCGACGAGCTATCAAATTTAAACAAAATCTTAGATTGGATATGTCAAATCCACAGTACCTCCGGAAGGCCTGCAAACCATACCAACCGAAATTGTTGGGTTTTTAAACAGTCCGGCAGACTCAATGCCGGACACAAGGGGCTCGATGCGCCAAGCGAGGACGATGACGAACCCCACCAGCAGAGCACCGGAAGTCAAAAGACTTTCCCACAAGAAGTCAAAATAGTAAACTCGCTTCATGCGATAGTACGGAAAACCAACACGGCACTCGCTAAGACAAGTGTCGCACGGTCCACCCCAGCGGAACATCGAGATTGGATGTCAAAACCAATCACTTTCGACCATCTGGATTAGTCCAGAAGTATCCGGAACGCAGGATAGACTGCCCTGATATTGGATCCCATAATAGACGGACTGCAATTCACGCAGGTTTTGATGGACGGCAGCAGTAACTCAAACCTGCTATATCCGGACACAATCCGCAAGTTGGGATAGACCCTACTACAATTCGGCATAGCCGCACTTCCTTCAAAGGAGTGGCGCCAGGCCCTTACGCCAAGTGCACAGGTTCATTATTACTAGAAGTTGTGTTCGGGTCACCTGACAACTTCCGACGAGAAAAGCTAACCTTTCATGTCGCCCCATTTAAAAGTAGCTATCAAGCATCACTGGGACGGGAAGCTTTCGTCCGCTTCAATGCAATACCACATTACGCGTCTCTTACGCTTAAAATGCCCGGTCCGCGTGGCACCATTTCATTAAAAGGTCGCCTGAGACCCCGAACACGGCTGGACGAGTCCGGAACAAATAAGCTAGGGGCTACCTAGCCGCACATCCCTTCACAAGGGTTTGTACATATAAGCCATAATGAGCTAGCATAGGCTCAACTTTATTAATCTATATTTCAATTTTTTATGCACTTTCTCGCATGATTTCTTTTCAAACTAAGTTCCTCTCTTTTTACAGATGAACAGCGTGCACACCCGTCCAGGATACGGCACAACGGAGACACAGGCGCAGACGTGCAGTAGGGACCCGTTGCAAGGACTCTTTTCAGACTAAGACCCTACGTAAACCTTTCTTACTGTCTCTTGTTGCTTTAATCCCCTGGTTTCTCATTATAACCAGAGTGGAGACTGGCGTTTTGGCATCGGCCGCGCCAGAAGAACTTGCCCGTACCTGGACACAAGGGGCTTAGGGCATTGTTTTGCCCGCTATTGTAAAGACCGAACACCTTCGGGAGTGTTTGGTGTCTCGAGTTAGGCCATATATGCATTAGCTCCGAATCATGTCTTTGGTCAAATGTTGGGTTTGCCCGGCTCCTGTGTTTTGCTGCCTTACGTTCCGTATCACCGGCTAACGCGACACCAGGAGAACTACTGCGATTGTGCCCCAGTTCGGCTGGGCGAGCACCTCAGTAGAGAAAGCCGAAAACTGACTGTCATGATACAGCGAGAGACTGGTCAACCACTCGATCGACCATGGGAATGTTTAGAATTCCTCCGCTTTGACGAAGGGCCGTTTCTTGGTCAGGCACATACGCGCCCCAAATTCGGAGAGCGCGGTGCCCCCAGGGGCTATGTCGTAGCCCCACCCTCGAACTCCATGGCTAAGTGAAAGTGATAAAGCATTATAGTCCGGTTGCCTCGTTTGCTACGCTACCACCTCCTTTACAGGACCGAGACGTCGGATTAAGTGTGAAAACGCGTTTTTTTGCAAAGACCCCCGCACCTTGTGCGTGGGGGCTGAAGCCGACGACTGCCATCTTTCAGGTTATACACACGTATACATGAACGGCCGCATAGGAGATATTCTATTACTTGACCGCACAAGTATAAAAGGCGCTTACATCATAAATATTGTTTTACATCATAAAAACGTTCATTCAAACGTAATATTTTTTGAGCACTGCGACTCTATTACACGAGCACCACGCAGCACTTCGCCAAAATAGTGCTCGGCGGGTAACCGGTTATCGTCCGAACCCGGGGTCGCAACAGCGGTGGCATCCATCTCTGTCCAACGTGTCTTCACACGGGCGAGTGCCATCCGCGCACCCTCTATGCAGGCCGACCGCTTCATCGCCTTGATATGCGGCACCGCCCCAAGAAATTGATGCAATAAGCCAAAGTAACTCTTCGGCTTGGGCCTATCCGGCCAGATATGGGTCACTATATCCGTCATAGCAAGCCCGGACAACCTATTTAGCTCAGCCCACTCGGCCAAACGGTCGGTCAGCGGAAGTGAACACTCCGGACTATGGAATTGAGACCAAAACAGCTCTTCCGTCTTGTGATCCTTCTGGCTTCGAAAATGCACAACGGCATCGGCCGCACTCGCTGCTAAGTCCATATAAGGGTCCTCTGGACCCCACAGTTGGCCCAGCTGAGCATATTTTGGATCCGTAAACCTTCGACGCAGCAGAAAAGGCTTACCAGCTACAATATCTCCGGCGTGGCGCAGCTCTTCCTTTATAGCCTGCATTGCAGAGCGGGCATCCTTGGCTTCGGCGGTGGCCTTCCCCAGGTCTTCTTGCCCCGCTAGGCGCTACTTCCCAAGAGCCTCATTGCGGTCGGTAGCATCTTTTAACTTCACGGCCATTTCGGCCATCTCTTCCCTGCTCCGGCAGTGTGCGACCCTTTCGGCCGCTAACTCCTCGGCCGCCCTTGAGGCCGCCGCATTACTCCTTCTGGCCTGCTCCTTGGCTTGAGCAAGTTTGGTCCGAAGGCTCTCCACAGCAGTGGCACTATCTGCATTTCACACACATGTTATAAGGAGCTGGCTTCGGCTCCCTTACCAAGTGACCGCACATAAACACTTACCTTGCGACTCATCAAGTCGCCTGTTGACGAGCGTGATGTCCGCATCCGCAACAGCGAGTTGCCGCTTTAGTTCAGCAACTCCATCAGTCCAGCTGGCCCCCGGACGACCCGCCACCTACATCGGCACGGCGGAAATTTAAACCTGCAATTTTGATCCTCGGCACGCTCTCGATTTCGACAACCTACCGAGTCTCAGGGGCTACTATCTATACAGGGCGCATTCTATATGCAAAACTGTTAAAAGGTGTGTCATTTTTACGTACCTCAAACCCCGCCAGCAAACTCCTGACGGCATTATGCAACCCGCCTTCGGTGGACGAAATCCTTTCAATCACCATGCTCATCAATGCGTGGTGATCTTCTGAGATAGACGCCCTCTCAAGCAGATCGTTCAGCCATACACCAGTTGGCGCCGAACTATCCGGCTTTGCCAAACCAGGGGGCTCCCTCCGTGACGACACTTCAGGCTCGTCCACCCTATCCGACGGCGCCCCGGACGGAGGCGTCTCGCTCTCCATCATCTCCGGACGAAGGTCCCCCAAAGACGAGCTCATTTGTAAAGAACGGAGATCCGAACTACAAGGTAAAAACTTTAGTTATCCTCAGAAGCACAAATAGGGATGTCCCTTATTATAAAACTCCTTTCTTTCTACTTACGGCTCATTGGAGGGCTAATTCTTTAAGGGAGATTGTGCGGCCGGGGCCTCCCCGGACGCAGGACCCTCTGGCGAAGATTTCTTCCCCCATTTAGGGGCATTTGCCCCCGGGTCCTCGGAGGTAGTTCTCTTCTCCCCTTGGAGGGAGGGATTCTCGATCACCCCTCTTTCAAGAGCCTCCTTAGGCGAGGCAGTAGCTTTCCTGCTTTCCCCTTCGCCTTCCTCTAGAGGCGCAACCTCAAGCATCCGGACCAGCACGGAATCCGGCGCGGTCTCAGGGAGGGGGGGTGGACACCATATCAATTTTGCTTCCGCTATCCACTCCTGTTTGGAAAGAAGTTGGTCATAAGGCGAATCATCGAAAGGAAAACAAACGGTATGTCCGGACTTGGAACTACTTACTTGAGTATCCAGGCGATTGCAGCTTAGGCCAGCATCCTCAGTCAATTCTAGACGCGCCTTTTGCGATCCGAAGAATAATTTGTACATCTCCAGGGGTGTCATACCCATGAAGTGTTGAAGAATCCGTGGGCCCTCCGGATTGAACTCCCACAGCCGGAGAGGGCGGCGTTTGCAGGGCGGGAGACGCCTAATCAGCATAACCTGCATTACCACCACCATATCAACCTCCCTCGTTTGGAGATCTCGAATCCAGCCCTGCTATAGGGGCACGTCCTTTGACGGCCCCCAGTTGAGCCCTTGGTTGATCCACGACATCAACCGTCGTGGAGGTCTCGGGTGGAATAAGGGCGGCGGCTTTTGTCTGCGGCCCCTCGGAACGGTAATATAGAACCACTCTTGCTGCCACGGGCCGAGCTCCTCTTGGAAGGAGCCAGCGGGCCACGGGGCATCAGCCCTCCTACTTATGGCCGCCCCGCCGCACTCCGCTTGACGCCCCCCGATCATCTTCGGCGCCACATTGAAGGTCTTCAGCCACAGGCCGAAGTGAGGGGTGACGCGGAGGAAGGCTTCGCAGACAACAATAAATGCGGAAATATGGAGGATGGACTCCGGAGCCAAATCGTGGAATTCCAACCCATAGTAAAACATGAGCCCTCTCATAAAAGGATCCATCGGGAAGCCAAAACCCCGACGGAGGTGGGATACGAAAACGACATACTCGCCGGGCTCGGGGGAGGGGATGGCCTGCCCTTCGGCAGGCAACCTGTGCGAAATCTCATAAGCCAAGTACTTGGCCTCCCACAGCTTTAGCACGTCCTCCTCCGTGACGAAGGAGGGCATCCACCGGCCCTGGAGATCGAAACCGGACATCGTTGAAGGTCCAAAGCGCTCGAATCTGGAGCTCTAGGTGCTGGAACTTGGAGCGGGGAGAGGATTCGATGGAGGATTGAAGAAAAGAAATGAGCCTTGGTCCCGTTATAAAGAGGGAGAATACTGAGAGCCGTCTCCGTGACCGTTTGGGACTCGCCTTCGATAGAGGGGGCGTGGCGACGGGCGCGGTTGGGTTACCCACGTCCGTATTGATGAGAATCCCGGATTAAGGGGGAACACGATCTCTGCTTCGACAAGACATGCCAAGGAAACCGCTTCGCTAAATGCGGTGAGGTGGTAGAGTAAAAAATGATTCAAGTAATGTCCTGGTAGTGGCGTGACGTCATGCCGCAAAAAATGTCAGCAGATTGAACTTGTGTATATATTATTCTCTCTACGGTGGAATGTGGAACTTATTTTGCAGAGCCGGACACTATCCTGGTGTTCGCAATCTTCTATCATTCGGAGGAAGAACCCGCCTTGCAATGCCAAGCAATATACGCGCCGGACTTATCGTCATTGAAGCCTGGTTCAGGGGCTACTGAGGGAGTCCCGGATTAGGGCGTGTCCGGATAGCCGGACTACCATCATCGGCCGAACTATCATCGGCCGAACTATCATCATCATCGACCGGACTCCAAGACTATGAAGATACAAGATTGAAGACTTTGTCCCGTGTCCGGATGGGACTTTCCTTGGCGTGGAAGGCAAGCTTGGCGATACGGATACGTAGATCTCCTACTATTGTAACCGACTCTATGTAACCCTAGCCCTCTCCGGTGTCTATATAAACCGGATGGCTCTAGTCCGTAGGACCCACCACCACCAACAACCATTACAATCATACCATAGGCTAGCTTCTAGGGTTTAGCCTCCCTGATCTCGTGGTAGATCCACTCTTGTAAACATCCACAATATCAATATCAATCAAGAAGGACGTAGGGTTTTACCTCCATCAAGAGGGCCCGAACCTGGATAAAACATCATGTCCCTTGTCTCCTGTTACCATCCGCCTAGACGCACAGTTTGGGACCCCCTACCCAAGATCCGCCAGTTTTGACACCGACAAAGGTCCTTATACATTTTGGTACCACCGGGATGACTTGATTATGGTGCTTCATGCGCTTCTGCCAATATCATCTTCTTTAGACTTCCTTGGTTGGGTACGCAGAGTCTTCCTCGAAACCTTAGTGAACCTCGCTGATCCATAGAGAAGTCGGGTGGATGCCCTTGGTGCATCTTCTGAACATATCTTTTTGACCTCCAATCATTTGCTTGAGCGATGCGGATTTCTTCTTTGAGAGTATGGGCAACTTCCAATATATTGGCAAGACGGGCGTCGGTGATTACCAAATTGGGCTGTATGATTTCTTCATAAAGCTTAGGAGGCAAAAAAACCATTAGAGCATTAAGGTTGGCTGGTTTGCGACTGAGGGTGTCAGCCACCACATTAGCTTTGCCCGGGTGATAATTTATCCCGAGGTAGTAGTCCTTAACTAATTCGAGCCATCTTTGTTGTCGAAGGTTCAAATCGGGCTAAGTGAATATATACTTGAGACTCTTATGATGGGTGAATATCTGGCACCACTTCGCAATCAGATAGTGTCTCTAGATCTTCAAAGCGTGTACTACCGCGGCCATTTCCAAATCATCGGTAGGGTAGTTTCCTTCGTGTTCCCGTAGTTGTCGAGATGCATATGCCACCACTTTGCCATCTTGCATGTGTACGCACCCTAGTCCTCTTATGGATGCGTCATGGTAGATGTCTGGAAGAGTCAATACTAGTGCTGTGGTCAGCCGAGTTTTTAACACGTTGAAACTCTTCTCGCATTCCTTAGTCCATACAAACTTCGTATCCTTCTTCAGAAGCTCAGTCATAGGCTTGGCGATCATCGAGAAGCCTTCGCTAAAATGGCAATAATATCCGGCTAGTCCAAGGAAACTCCGGATTTCTAAGACTGTGGTGGGTGCGGACCAATCAAGAACATCCTTCACCTTGCTTGGGTCCACTGAGATTCCTTCTGCCGAGAGGATATGCCCGAGGAATCCCACTTGTTGGAGCTAGAACTCACATTTGCTGAATTTGGCATAAAGCTGATGGTCGTGAAGCCTTTGCAGAACTGCTCGAAGATGCTCCTTGTGTTCATCCTTGCTCTTGGATTAAATGAGGATGTCATCAATGAATACCACCACAAATTTATCCAAGAAGTCCATAAACACCTTGTTCATCATATGCATAAAGAATGCAGGAGCGTTGGTGAGGCCAAAGGACATAACGGTGTACTCATAAAGACCATATCGAGTGGTGAACGCGGTCTTAGGGATATCCTCCTTCTTTATCTTGAGTTGATGATATCCAGTCCTCAAATCAATTTTTGAGACTACTTTGGCCCCAATAAGCTGATCAAACAGGTCGTCGATCCTTGGCAGTGGATACTTGTTTTTGATGGTGATGTCATTTAGTTGTCGGTAGTCTACACACATTCGTAGACTGCCATCCTTTTTGTCCACGAAGATTGCTGGTGATCCCCATGGTGAAGAGCTTGGTCGAAAGTATCCTTTTTGCAACATATCATCCATTTGTTTCTTCAATTCCACCAATTCTGAGGAAGGCATCTGATAATATGTCTTATGTATCGGAGTGATTCCAGGCACCAAGTCAATCGCGAACTCCAAATCTCGGTCTGGTAGCATGCCTGGCAATTCTTCCGGAAAGATGTCTGGATACTCACTGTCCACAGGAATTAAATCCACTTCTTCGGCCACTTCTACGAAAACCATATCTTTCATGGGGATTCGCCTGCGGGCATAAAAACTCGTGGTGCAACCTTCCATATTTTTCAGGGTAGCTTCTCTAGTCGCACAGCTGATGCAGACTTGATATTGAGTTAACCAATTCATGACCAAAATGACGTCCAATTTGTTGGAATCGATGATTATCAACGAGGTTGGAAACTTGACGCCCTTGATGTCAATTTCCAAATTTCAGCAGACGAGATTGCTTCTGAGTAGGGATCCCGGGGATTGTACCAGCATGTGCTTTCCCAAAATCGAACAAGGAATATTGTTTTGGGAAGCAAGACTCCATGATATAAAAGGGTGGGAAGCCCCAGAGTCAAATAAAATTACAGCGGGTATGTCATTAACAGGAAACATACCAATGACGACTTACGGGTCCTCTTGAGCTTCGTTTGTGGAGATGTAGTTAATTTGACCTTGAATCATATCTGGGGCGGGATACGGCTCCATGTAGTTGACTTGCGGTTGGAATGGAGCTACTTGCTTTCTGTTCTTGGGACACTGCCTGGCGTAGTGTCCGGTTTGACCATAGCTGAAACATGTATTGTTGTGCTGACAGTCTTCACGCACCAGACTGGTCACAACATTATTGACTTGTGTAGTAGTCTTGTTGACATTCTGCTGCCAATTTGGTTTGTACTCCACCTGAGTCTGTTGCCAAGTACGAGCCTTTTGCACTGGTTGCATATCCTTCTTTGGCTCGAATTTGCGCTTGTGGTCGTTAACAGCTGACTTGTGGTCATGTAGGAGCTTGTGTTCCCTTTCGGTGATGAGGGCCTTGTTCACCAGCATCAAGAAGTCTGGGAAATCAAACATGCTGAGAGTGCACCTGAGATGCTGATTCAGGCCTGACGGAACCGGTCGATCTTCCGCTCTTCGGTGTACACATCGTGGAGAGAATAGCGGGCCAAATGGTTGAACTTGTTTAGGTACTCGTTGACAGTCATGCTGCCTTGAGTGAGAGCGAGGAATTCACACTGCTTGATTTTCATAACTCCGGTGGGAATATGATACTTGTTGAATTGTTCCTTGAATTTGTCCCAAGTAATTTCCTCGTCTGCAGGCCATATTGCATTGGCATTATCCCGCCATATCGTGGCAGCTCCTTCGAGATAATGCGTTGCAAAGGGAACCTTGTCTCTTTCTTCAGTGCGGGCAATCTCCAGTTTCCTTTCCATTGTCCTTAGTCAGTCGTCGGCGTCCAAAGGATTAGTAGCGTGGCTGAAACTGGGAGGCTTGGTTCGCTGAATGTTTGACAGTTTGGAGTGATGGCCATTCTGGTTTCCATTCTGCCCAACCATAACTTGTACACTCTTCAGGATTTCCAACAGGTTGTTGCTTCTTATTTCTTCAAACATTCTCATGATCTGATCGGTGGAAGGCGGTTGTGGCTGGTACCGCTCGGGGGAATGTCCCGCCTGTCTTGCGAGTGATGGATAGGGGTATCCTCACAAGCTTGGCTGCTGCAACCTCCACGCGTCATCCTATTTTTCGTTTTCCCAATACATAGCAACCATGATGAGAAAAATCCAAAATGGGGGAAAAAGCCAATGACAAATCGTGGAAGAAAACAGCGAACGAAATCCAAGGCGTATAAAAAGTTCCAACATAATTATACATAGTCCCAACATGAAAGTAACATCACAGCAGGTCTACTACCCTCGTACATGAAACTACGCATCATGACAAGTGTAGGTACAACCATACATCATGCTCATGACTACCACGATACTCTAACAGTCTACTTCTCGGTCGGTGCTACTGCAGGCTCGTCTCCTGAGTCGGACCCTCATCCTGAGCTGATAGCAGAGTCCTCTGGACCAAGAGAAACGCGACGACGCTTCCTTGAGGGCTCTCCCTCAGGGGCAGGCGGGGGATCGGATCTAAGCATAGAAGTAGCAGGAGTAGAGACAAGGGAAGACAATGCAGCAGGGGTGCTGCGAGGGTTCACCGTCAGAGGGTTAACGGTACCCTGCGAGGTCGTCGGTGGAACAGGGGTGGGAAGAACCGGAGAAGAAGTGTAGATAACAGCGGGAAGAGGGTTCCTCACCCGAGTGCGAGAGCGGTGCGAGCACGTGAAAGCTCCCGAGCTACTCGTAGTTTAGAAGATAACTAGATGTGATGTAGCGAGAAAGGTGGCTAGTGGGATGATCGCACGCCGGATTAATCAAAGGAAAATGGACACACCCATTCTTGTGCAGAGATGGGTAGTAGAAGAGACCAGGGTGGGTATGCATGCGAACCTCGTTGTAGCACAAGTCTACAAGATCCTCGAGAGCAGCAAAATGAATTGCCTGGGATGGCGTAGAAGCAAGACCACCCTTAGTCGAACGAGTGTAAGCGTCGGTAGGTGAACTGTGATGTAGAGTGACCTCAGCATAATGCTCATACAATGCACCGGCCAGATGCTCGCGATACACCCGATACTCTAGATCAGCACCCTCTGGGTAGATTTGTCGCCACACATTCTAAAGCAGATGCGACGATGTGTATGGAGCTCGCTCAGGATGGTACAAGATCGGTACTGGTGCCATCTACACTCATAAATCATCCGGATAGTAATAACAAATAAACATGCATGCAATGCAATAATCGGCACTCAAACGAAGCTATCTACCATTTTACTAGCGCACTTACGGTCTAGCGTGTCCTACAATCAGCGCGGCTCTGATACCAAGTGCTGTGGCACCCCGGCTCAGAGCAACCGGTTTACCTTGCATTGCCAACCCAGAGATCAAGTCTTCTGGCAATGCACAACAACATGGTACAGAAACAACCGCTTTATTGATGCTAGCGGATTACATAGGTCTGATATTACATCGAGATTCAAGGCCAAGCGGCACTCACGGTGCTGCTAGATGGTATGTACATTATTTAATGGACATGACGGGGCCTTGATCGCACGAGCTACACAGCAGCGGAAGAACAACATAGAGGAACTTTGTAGCATAGGGACACCAACGTGAACATGGCCTAGACACGAGATGCGCTCCGATGCGAACTGACTTTCCTGAAAGCTGGCATAACACGCCAGGTCAGTACATTGAATGTACTTGCAAGCTCACAACAAACATAAGCACGATGACAAACAATATCATGATATTTAAACAGATTAATTCAATGCAAAACTACTACTACCAAACAAACATTTCGTGTAATGAGTCCCACGGACTCACTTACCAGACGGTTACCGTGTAACCAAACGGTGACCATACCCGGGTCACAACGGAAACCAATCACTCATGAGTACCTCAAGTGTTCATGCTTTCGTCATGAACCAATGCATCACAGCCCTCACTTAGTTTGCAATATTATTAGAAAAGTTGATCCATGGAGTGGCTTACTTCCGACTTTTACTCATAACAGAGGACGTGGCTATCGATAGATTAAATACACTCTGAAGAGGTAGCGCACTTTACCCACACTACGGAATACCTGGCCCCGCATTCCCGTTCGGGTGGACCAAAGCATTCCGACGAAACCCTCCCTTTTTCATGCACTCTCCCCGGCCACTCCAACGAACCCCCCCTCGGGGCTAGGTCTTGGGTGGCCCCGTGTCTACCAAAGACACCAACAGCCACCGCGTGGCAAAACAGTCCCAAACCAGAACAAGGTACCATAAAAACAAAACGAGCACACAAGGTTATGTCTGCCTACCGGGCCAGGGTATGCACGCCCATAACCTTCCCTCGCGGGAGGCACCGGTGAGAGCCACAACAAAGGACCGAATCAAGACCTTCCCATAAGGTAGATGTGGTCGCACTGAATTAAACCCAATTCAGTGGCACCATGATGTGATCAACATCATATTCACGTTGAACTTAATCAAGTTTAGCTTTGATAAAAACTTTTTATCATTAACATGATGTAATAAAAATAATCATGCAACTACTCGTCATGCAAAACAAACAACTCATATTCATGGATCAAACTTAACAACACATGCATCTTGCAATACTAAGAATCAAACTTCTCTGGTTATAACTCATTTTCATAACCAAGCAATATTTTTATTAGTTCATTATTTAAATCAAACCATTACTAGCAAAATAACTATCATTGATTTCCATAGCAATTTTCATAGTGCAAAATATTACTCTACCTAGCCAAACAAGTTCATGCATTCAACCAGAAGCTAAAACAAGCATATCAAGCATGGTAAAGTAACTAGAAATTAACCAAAGTTATTTATCAAATTTTAAATGCAAATAATAACTCATACTCAAGTAGAAAATCATAGGTATTGAAATAACACCATCCAAATGCTGGTGTGGCTTGTCTTAGGGTAGAGGTGGATCACTCTCCTCTTGGTTTGCTTCAAGACAAGCTTCTCTTTTTGAAAAAATAATTTAAACCACAAAAAGAATTATCAAAACACATTCTGAAAATCACCAGAAATTCTAGACAGCAAGGAAAATCCACCTTCTGGTGTGCTGCAAGAGTTTTTTTGTAACAAACACAATGCAAAAAGAATCAAATCATTTGGACTTGTGGTTTAAAAATGGTGGCTGGTCAAAGTTTGGTCAAATTTCTGATTAAATTTGAATTAAACAGAAAATCCTGTTGGGGGGGGGTGACATCGAAGGCGTAAAACAAAAATAAGCCTCCACTCGTACCGCTTCGGGCACGAGTGGTGAGACCCATAGGTGGGTCCCGTGCGTCAGGGGAGAGAGAGAGAGCGAGATCAGAGGGAGGCGGGGCTTCGCCGTAGCTCACGTCAGCGACAAGGGGGTTCGGGGCAAAACGGGAGGGATAGAATTGAAGCGGGGCTAGAGGCGCACCTGCCCGTACTCGTGGATTGGCGAGAGGTGGCCGGAGCTCGTTGCAGTCGAGCTCGCAAACTCCGGTGGCGAAGGGGATTCACCGGAGAGGAAGAAGACAACGGCTAGAGGTGGCTCCGAGGGCTTGGCGGGGTCCAGGCAGCACCAGCAGACCCCCAATGCTCCGCCCAAGCAGCTGCTTAAGCTCGAGAGGCACCGGAGCACGGCAGCTGGACTGCGGGGATCGCCGGAGTCCTCGGGTCGAGGCGACGGCCAAAGGCCTGCCCGACCGGGCTTCTGCTCGTCTACATGTTCGTGGAGGTGGTGTGGAGTGGTGCGTGGCCAGCAAGTGAGGAGGCGGGTGCTATATATAGTCGGAGCGGAGGGGGGGACGTGTCGCTGCTGGAGCTCTCTGGACACGTGGCGAACGTCGATGAGAAGCTCCAACGAGAGGGGGCAAGCATTCAGCGTCAACGCAGAAGCTTGCCCACACTCGTGGACAAGCACAGGAGGCGGTTGAGGGAGCGGACAAGTGCACGCTCGCACTGTGGCCTTTTGGCCGCAACGTGCCCGTGCTTGTTGCGACAGCTCTGGTGTCGGCGAGTGCCAGGGAGCGGTCAAGGGTGATGGGGCGAGGCTGGTGGCACGGTGTGGCAGTCGGAGGCAAGCGCTGGATCGAGCACGCGCGAAACAGAGCGCAAGGCGCCAGCCAGAGCAGGCCGAGATGCATGCCAGGCACCGTGTCCACACGCGGTCACCAGGCTGGCATGGTCGAAACGACACCAAGGAGCTGCCAAACCTTGTCAACGCACTCGACCGTGCAGTGTTTAGTCTAGGTGAGTTGATGGCTCATGCCTAGGCCGACCAGATTAGACTTCACTAAGCTGACAAGTTTTTGTACAGAAACTTGGCCGCCAAATTTGGCCACCTTCTAGAAGGCCATTAGGGCTAATCTCCTGGGGTTTAGGGTTTCTTAGGAGGGTGTTTAAGCTCAAGAACTATCAAGGCTAAAAGCTCAAGGAAAAATGTACTTGCTGTACAAAGTGCATTTATGGTCCAGAAGTGAAAATATTTTCAACAGCAAAAATATTGCAAAAAGTGATGCAATATTTTTACATGGGAAGTTGTGCCATGGTTCTAAGAATATTTGGGATTTATCTCAGATTTTTCTGAGTAAGAAAAATGAGGTTCCTTTGGAGCACAAGATTCTGAAGTGAGTTTCAGAGGGAGAAATGAATATTTTTCTTTTATGAAAAATACTCATTTGATTATTTTGAGGGTTTGACCAGAGGAATAGAGAAGATATTTCACTTGGGTGAAAGCCAACAATATGCCCAAGTGACAAGTCCATTTGAAAAGATTCAAACTCCAAATCAAATCAGGGCAAAAACCATGATACAACCAAATCCGGAAAGAGAGAGAAGGCAAGTCCGGAAAAAGAGAGAAGGAAAAATCCAGGCTGTCACAGCCACCGCCAGGCGTCAGGGCCTCGTGAGGCGCCATAGCATGCTGCGCCAGGTGCTGGTACGAGGCGCCAACATTCAGCAGGCCGAACAGCATGCAGACGTAGTTGCAAGGGAAGCTCCTACTTCGGCCAATGTGTGAGGCGAGAAGAGGTCTTGGGATGCGGCAATGTTCAGGCCCAGGATGTCAACGCAGACGCGTAAGCCATCGCCCGTGTGCGTGCGGCGGCTACGCTGGGGCATGTGGGGCGGCGCCCGTCGCACATGGCTTGTGCTTCCTAAAGCTCCTCGATCGCCTTGGTGATGAATTCTCGTGCTCCTGGTACTTCGTGCCATGTTCCTTGCTTGTGGGGGGTGTCGAGCACGTGGAGGCACGCCTCCAAGTGCTTCCCAGGCACCTCACTATCGCCCTGGTCCAGTCAGACACTCCCAAGATGGAAGCCCCCAAGCCCATCCCGAGGGAGGCACCAGGCGTGCCTTCCTATGCGGGAGTAAGGGGCGCCCTGGTAGTAGGCGCGGAGCCTGAGGCACCGCCTGCGGGCTTCTTGGCCTCCGAATGGCTCTTGGGGAGGAGGTACTTATTCTTTGCGGAGGCAGCCTCAAGGGGCGCGACGTCACCTTCGCTATCTGAGTTTTTGGACACCGCAGCCCGGTAGGCATGCTCAAGGTAGTAGACCGCATCCTTTTCAGCACGGCGACAATGATGACACCGCTGCACACTGGCATCTTGAAGATGTTGTAGCTATGGTGGCTAGCCGCAATGAACTTGGCGAGAGAAGGGTACCCCAGGATGGCATTGTACGGGAGGATGATGTGGGCCACGTCGAAGTCGATGAGCTCTGTGTGGTAGTTTTCGCGCTTGCCAAAGGTGATAGGAAGGCGCACCTACCCCAGGGGAATAATGGAGCCGTCAGTCACTCCATAGAACGGCTTTGTGGGCATGAGTTGTTCGTAAGGCACTTGAAGCATCTCGAAGGTCTCCACTGAAAGCATGTTGAGGCTAGAGCAACCGTCGATGAGGGTCTTGGTGACTGAGACATTGCTGATGGAGGGCGTGCACAACATGGGGAGCGCGCCAATAGTAGCCGAACACCTGAGGTGGTTCCTTGGAGCTGAATGTGATGGCGTACTATGACCAAATGAGGGGACGGGCAGCTTCAAGCCTTGGGAGGGCCGCATTCACCTCACGAGAGAAGTGCTTCAAGATGTGGTTCGAGGCGGGTGCATGAGCTTCGCTAAGGATGCAGGCAATGGCACGAGGCTCCTGGTAGCCCCCAGCCCCCTCGTCTTGTTGGTTGTCATGGTTTCTCCTGGGCAGCGGCAGCAGAGATGGGAGGCCAGCATTGCCCTGCGGGCGGGCCTCGCGAGGCTAATCGCACCATGTGCCATCGCGAGGGTGATCATGCCAGCCACCCTCGCAAGGCTAGTCACGCCAGCCCTGGCGGGAATTGCGGTTGTCCAAGCGGCTTCTGCCACCGTCTATTCGCTCGGGGCAGCGGCCCAGGCGCTCGTCCCGGAGCGCCCTAAGCTCCTGACAGTCATCGGTGTTATGGGTGTGCAGGTTATGGAAGACACAGAAAGGCAAAGCTTCCTTGGCGGGCTCGTCGCGATCACAGTCGCGCTTTAGCTCAGGTTCTGCTACCAGTACGGTGGGGCCCTTGCACTTTGCCTCCCTGGCCTTGACCTTCTTATCTTTGGGGTCGACGTTTGGGTGCTCGAGGAGGGAGAGGCGGCCTTCGTCAGCCTTCACGCACTTGTCAGTCAGGTTGAATAGCTCCAATGCTAAGCACATGTCATCGTCGATGGCGAGCTCCTCGCTCATCTTGATATCTGTGACGCCTTATGTGAACACGAAGATGATGACCTTGTTCGAAGCCTTCGGGATCTTGATGCGAACTTGGGTGAAGCGCTGCATGTACTTGCAGAGGTTCTCACCAGGATGTTGCTTCACGCGCTGCAAGTTGTTGACGGTGAGGGCACAACCATGGGTCACTTGGAAGTTGGCGATGAACCGCTTGCGGAGCTCATCCCATGAGGAGGTTGATCCCTCCGGGAGGTGCATGAGCCAGGAGTGCGAGCTATCCTTAAGGGCCATGGGGAACCAGTTCGCCATGACCTTGTCATCACCATTCACTGCCTCAAAGCTCAGCATGTAGAGCTGGAGGAACTCCATAGGGTCGGGGATGTCATCGTAGTGCGGAGGCTGATCCGGCGTAAACTTGACCGACCAGATAACATGGCGCATCTCATTAGTGAAGGCGCGGTAGCCTGCCGCGCTCACGGGCGCGGCCCACGTGAGAGGGGCACGATCCTGGCGCCCATGCGCAACGGCTTCCAGAGTGGCCCGGTCTTGAAACTGTCGTGGCGGCACCGGGAGCGCACGCGCGTCGTATTATGGCTGCTGCACAACCTGGCAGCTAGCTTCGTCCTCGGCCAGCACCGACGTGCCACGCGCCGGGTCGCGCGGACGCGCGTCACGCCTTGGTTTAGCTTTGTCGCCGTGCCGGGGAGGAGGCGGAGGCGCACCATGTGCCACGTCGCCCACCCGATATGGTGGGGTGCAGAGCGAGTGGGAGAGCGCTTGGGCCTCGCCGGCGGCATTGACGAGCTCGGTGATACGGCCCAGCCAGGCATCGTAGCCTTCATTGGTGGGGCGGTAGCGCAGCAGCTCGCGCGCCATGAGTAGCACAGCCTTTGTGTTTGCTGTCTTGCACGTGGGAGGACGAGGTCGTGGCAGGAGTGAGGGAAGGCATGGCAGTGCGGCCATCCCGCTGCATAGAGAGCGGCAGCAAAGAGTCATGCTACACGTGGGTGGCAAGGTCGGTGGCAGTGTTAGCCGCCGGAGAAGTGGAGCGGCGCAGGCCGTCATGGCCCACCGGGGCCATCTGGGCGGCCCGGCGCTTGGTGCGCACTCGGTGTGCCTCATCCATGGGGGTGACGAAGCACCGACGGAATGAAGTAGGCGGACGAGGAAGAACTTTGACACGTCCCTACTGAAGGAAATATTCCCTAGAGGCAATAATAAAGTTATTATTTATTTCCTTATATCATGATAAATGTTTATTATTCATGCTAGAATTGTATTAGCCGGAAACATAATACATGTGTGAATACATAGACAAACAGAGTGTCACCAGTATGCCTCTACTTGACTAGCTCGTGAATCAAAGATGGTTAAGTTTCCTAACCATAGACATGAGTTGTCATTTGATTAACGGGATCACATCATTAGGAGAATGATATGATTGACTTGACCCATTCCGTTAGCTTAGCACTTGATCATTTTGTATGTTGCTGTTGCTTTCTTCATGACTTATACATGTTCCCATGACTATGAGATTATGTAACTCCCGTTTACCGGAGGAACACTTTGTGTGCTACCAAACGTCACAACGTAACTAGGTGATTATAAAGGTGCTCTACAGGTGTCTCCGAAGGTACTTGTTGAGTTGACGTATTTCAAGATTAGGATTTGTCACTCCGATTGTCGGAGAGGTGTCTCTGGGCCCTCTCGGTAATGCACATCACTATAAGCCTTGCAAGGAATGTAGCTAATGAGTTAGTTACAGGATGATGCATTACGTAACGAGTAAAGAGACTTGCCGGTAACGAGATTGAACTAGGTATTGAAATACCGACGATCGAAGCTCGGGCAAGTAACATACCAATGACAAAGAGAACAACGTATGTTGTTATGCGGTTTGACCGATAAAGATCTTTCTAGAATATCTGGGAGCCAATATGAGCATCCAGGTTCCGGTATTGGTTATTGTCCGGAGATGTGTCTTGGTCATGTCTACATACTTCTGGAACCCGTAGGGTCTGCACGCTTAAAGTTCGATGACAGTTATATTATGAGTTTATGTGTTTTGATGTACCGAAGGAGTTCGAAGTCCTGGATGAGATCGGGGACATGACGAGGAGTCTCTAAATGGTCGAGACATAAAGATCGATATATTGGACGACTATATTCGGACTTTGGAAAGGTTCCGAGTGATTCGGGTATTTTTCGGAGTACCGGAGAGTTACGGGAATTCGTATTGGGCCTTAATGGGCCATACGGGAAAGGAGAGAAAGGCCCCAAAATGTGGCCGCACCCCTCCCCATGGACTAGTCCGAATTGGACTAGGGAGGGGGGGAGCCCCCTTCGTTCTTTCTCCTTCTCCCTTCCGTTTCTCCTACTCCAACTTGGAAGGGGGGAATCCTACTCCCGGTGGGAGTAGGACTCCCCTATGGCACGCCCAAGAGAGGGCCGGCCCTCCCTTCCTCTACTACTTTATATATGAGGGAGGGGCACCCCATGGAGACACAACAATTGATCATTGATCTCTTAGCCGTGTGCGGTGCCCCCCTCCACCATAATCCACCTCGATAATATCGTAGCGGTGCTTAGGCGAAGCCCTGCGTCGGTAGAACATCATCATCGTAACCACGCCGTCATGCTGATGGAACTCTCGCTCGACACTCGGCTGGATCGGAGTTCGAGGGATGTCATCAAGCTGAACGTGAGCAAGAACTCAGAGGCGCCGTGCTTTCGGTGCTTGATCGGTCGGGTCATGAAGATGTATGACTACATCAACTGCGTTGTGCTAACGCTTCCGCTTTCGGTCTACGAGGGTACGTGGACACACTCTACCCTCTCATTGATATGCATCACCATGATCTTGCGTGTGCATTGGAATTTTTCTGAAATTACGGTGTTCCCCAACAGTGGCATCGGAGCCTGGTTTTATGCGTAGATGTTATATGCACGAGTAGAACACAAGTGAGTTGTGGGCGATACAAGTCATACTGGTTACCAGCATGTCATACTTTGGTTCGGTGGTATTGTTGGATGAAGCGGCCCGGACCGACATTATGCGTACGCTTACGCAAGACTGGTTCTACCGACGTGCTTTGCACATAGGTCGCTGGCGGGTGTCAGTTTCTCCAACTTTACAACCGAGTGTGGCTACGCCCGGTCCTTGCGGAGGTTAAAAAAACACTAACTTGATGAACTATCGTTGTGGTTTTGATGCGTAGGTAAGAACGGTTCTTTCTCAGCCCGTAGCAACCACGTAAAACTTGCAACAACAAAGTAGAGGACTTCTAACTTGTTTTTGCAGGGCATGTTGCGATGTGATATGGTCAAGACGTGATGCCATATTTTATTGTATGAGATGATCATGTTTTGTAACTGAGTTATCGGCAACTGGCAGGAGCCATATGGTTGTCGCTTTATTGTATGCAATGCAATCGCCCTGTAATTGCTTTACTTTATCACTAGGCGGTAGTGATAGTCGTAGAAGCAATAGGTGGCGAAACGACAAGGATGCTACGATGGAGATCAAGGTGTCGGGCCGGTGACGATGGTGATCATGACGGTGCTTCAGAGATGGTGATCACAAGCACAAGATGATGATGGTCATATCATATCACTTATATTGATTGCATGTGATGTTTATCCTTTATGCATCTTATTTTGCTTTGATTGACGGTAGCATTATAAGATGATCTCTCACTAAATTTCAAGGTATAAGTGTTCTCCCTGAGTATGCACCATTGTGAAAGTTCTTCGTGCTGAGACACCACGTGATGATCGGGTGTGATAGGCTCTACGTTCAAATACAACGGGTGCAAAAAAGTTGCACACGCGGAATACTCAAGTTAAACTTGATGAGCCTAGCATATACAGATATGGCCTCGGAACACTGAGACCAAAAGGTCGAGCGTGAATCATATAGCAGATATGATCAACATAGTGATGTTCACCATTGAAAACTACTCCATCTCTCGTGATGATCGGACATGGTTTAGTTGATTTGGATCACGTGATCACTTAGATGATTAGAGGGATGTCTATCTAAGTCGGAGTTCTTAAGTAATATTATTAATTGAACTTTAATTTATCATGAACTTAGTCCTGGTAGTATTTTGCAAATTATGTTGTAGATCAATAGCTCGCGGTGTTGCTTCCCTATGTTTTTATATATGTTCCTAGAGAAAACTAAGTTGAAAGATGTTAGTAGCAATGATGCAGACTTGGTCCGTGATCTGAGGTTTATCCTCATTGCTGCACAGAAGAATTATGTCGTTGATGCACCGCTAGGTGACAGACCTATTGCAGGAGCAGATGCAGACATTATGAACGTTTGGCTAGCTCAATATGATGACTACTTGATAGTTTTGTGCACCATGCTTTATGGCTTAGAACCGAGACTACAAAAACATTTTTGAAACGTCACAGAACATATGAGATGTTCCATGAGATGAAATTGATATTTTAGACTCATGCCCGTGTCAAGAGGTATGAGACCTCTGACAAATACTTCGCCTAAAAGATGGAGGAGAATTGCTCAACTAGTGAGCAAGTGCTTAGATTGTCTGAGTACTACAATCACTTGAATCAAGTGGGATTTAATCTTCCAGATAAGATAGTGATTGACAGAGTTCTCTAGTCACCATCACCATGTTAGTAGAACTTCA
This sequence comes from Triticum aestivum, assembly GCF_018294505.1. NCBI lineage: Eukaryota > Viridiplantae > Streptophyta > Magnoliopsida > Poales > Poaceae > Triticum > Triticum aestivum. The sequence continues at coordinate 587,978,718 of NC_057795.1, forward strand.
TGATGAACTATAGTATGCGAGGGATGGCGAAAACGATTCCCGAGCTCTTCGTGATGCTGAAATCGACGATGGTAGAAATCAAGAAAGAACATCAAGTGTTGATGATTGACAAGATCACTAGTTTCAAGAAAAGGGCAAAGGAAAAGAAAGGGAACTTCAAGTAGAATGGAAAGCAAGTTGTCACTCCCGTGAAGAAGCCCAAAGCTGGAACCAAAGCCTGAAACTAAGTGCTTCTATTGCAAAGGAAATGGTCACTGGAAGCGGAAATGCCCTGAATATTTGGTGGATAAGAAGGATGGCAAAGTGAACAAGGGTATATTTGATATACATGTTATTGATGTGTACCTTACTAGTGTTTATAGTAACCCCTGAGTATTTGATACTTGTTTGGTTGCTAAGATTAGTAACTCGAAAAAGGAGTTATAGAATAAATAGAAACTAGTTGAGGGTGAAGTGACGATGTGTGTTGGAAGTGGTTCCAAGATTGATATGATCATCATTGTACACTCCCTATACTTTCGGGATTAGTGTTGAACCTAAATAAATGTTATTTGGCATTTTCGTTAAGCATGAATATGATTTGATCACGTTTATTGCAATACGGTTATTCATCTAAAACAGAGAATAATTGTTGTTATGTTTACATGAATAAAGCCTTCGATGGTCATACACCCAATGAAAATAGTTTGTTGGATCTTGATCGTAGTGATACACATATTCATAATATTGATTCCAAAAGATGCAAAGTTGATAATGATAGTGCAACTTATTTGTGGCACTGCCGTTTGGGTCATATCGGTGTAAAGCGCATGAAGAAACTCCATAATGATGGATTTTTGGAATCACTTGGTTATGAATCATTTGATGCTTGCGAACCATGCCTTTTGGGCAAGATGACTAAAACTCCGTTCTCCGGAACAATGGAACGAGCTAGTGACTTATTGAAAATAATACATACCGATGTATGCGGTCCAATGAGTGTTGATGCTCATGGCGGGCATCGTTATTTTCTGACCTTCACAAGATGATTTGAGCGGATATGAGTATATCTACTTAATGAAGCACAAGTCTGAAACATTTGAAAAGTTCAAAGAATTTCAGAGTGAAGTGGAGAATCATCGTAAAAATAAAATAAAGTTTCTGCGATTTGATCACGGAGACAAATATTTGAGTTACGAGTTTGGTCTTTAATTAAAACACTGTGGAATAGTTTCACAAACTCATGCCACCTGGAACACCACAGCTTAATGGTGTGTCCGAACGTCATAACCATACTTTATTGGATATAGTGCAATCTATGATGTCTCTTACCGATTTACCACTATCGTTTTGGGGTTATGCATTAGAGACAGCTGCATTCACTTTAAGTAGGGCACCATCAAAATCCATTGAGACGACACCATATGAACCGTGGTTTGGCAAGAAACCAAATTTGTCGTTTCTTAAAAGTTTGGGGCTATGATGCTTATGTGAAATATTTCAACCTGATAAGCTCGAACCCAAATCGGAGAAGTGCGTCTTCATAGGATACCCAAAGGAAATTGTTGGGTACACCTTCTATCACAGATCCGAAAGCAAGATTCGTTGCTAAGAATGGATCCTTTCTAGAGAAGAAGTTTCTCTCGAAAGAAGTGAGTGGGAGGAAAGTAGAACTTGATGAGGTAATTGTACCTTCTCCCTTATTGGAAAGTAGTTCATCACAGAAATCAGTTCCAATGATTCCTACACCAATTACTGAGGAAGTTAATGATGATGATCATGAAACTTCAGATCAAGTTGCTACCAAACCTCGTAGGTCTTCCAGAGTAAGATCCGCACCAGAGTGGTACGGTAATCCAGTTTTGGAAGTCATATTACTAGACCATGATGAAGCTACAAACTATGAGGAAGCGATGATGAGCCCAGATTCCGCGAAATGGCTTGAGGCCATAAAATCTGAGATAGGATCCATGTATGAGAACAAACTATGGACTTGATTGACTTGCTCGATGATCAGCAAGCCATGTTAAATAAATGGATCTTCAAGAGGAAGACGGACACTGATAGTAGTGTTACTATCTACTAAGCTCGACTTGTTGCAAAAGGTTTTTGACAAGTTCAAGGTGTTGAATACGATGAGATTTTCTCACTCGTATCGATGCTTAAGTTTGCCTGAATCATGTTAGCAATTGCCACATTTTATGAAATCTGGGAAATGGATGTCAAAACTGCATTCCTTAAATGGATATTTCTTAAAGAAGTGTTGTATATGATACAACCAGAAGGTATTGTCAATCCTAAAGGTGCTAACAAAATGTGCAAGCTCCAACGATCCATCAATGGACTGGTGCAAGCATCTCGGAGTTGGAATATACGCTTTGATGAGTCAATCAAAGCATATGGTTTTATACAGACTTTTGGAGAAGCTTGTATTTACAAGAAAGTCAGTGGGAGCTTTGTAGCATTCCTAAAACTATATGTAGATGACATATTGTTGATTGGAAATGATATAGAAATTCTGGATAGCATAAAAGGATACTTGAATAAGAGTTTTTCAAAGAAAGACCTCGGTGAAGCTGCTTACATATTGAGCATCAAGATCTATTGAGATAGATCAAGACGCTTCATAAGATTTTTCAATGAGTACATACCTTGATAAGATTTTGAAGTAGTTCAAAATGAAACAGTCAAAGAAGGAGTTCTTGCCTGTGTTGCAAGGTGTGAAGTTGAGTAAGACTCAAAACACGACCATGTCAGAAAATAGAAAGAGAATGAAAGTCATTCCCTATGCATCAATCATAGGTTCTATAAAAGTATGCCATGCTATGGACCAGACCTATTGTATACTCTGCCCTGGTTTGGCAAGGGAGTACAATAGTGATCTAGGAGTAGATCACTAGACATTGGTCAAAATTATCCTTAGTGGAATAAGGATATGTTTCTTGATTATGGAGGTGACAAAAGGTTCGTCGTAAAGGGTTAGGTCGATACAAGTTTTGGTACTGATCCAGATGACTCTAAGTCTTAATCTGGATACATATTGAAAGTGGGAGCAATTAGCTAGAGTAGCTCCATGCAGAGCATTGTAGACATAGAATATTTGCAAAATACAAACGGCTCTGAATATGACAAACCCGTTGACTAAACTTCTCTCACGAACAAAACATGATCATACCTTAGTACTCCTTGGGTGTTAATCACATAGCGATGTGAACTAGATTATTGACTCTAGTCAACCCTTTGGGTGTTGATCACATGACGATGTGAACTATGGGTATTAATCACATACATATGTGAATATTAGTGTTGAATCACGTGGCAATGTGAACTAGATTATTGACTCTAGTGCAAGTGGGAGACTGAAGGAAATATGCCCTAGAGGCAATAATAAAGTTATTATTTATTTCCTTATATCATGATAAATGTTTATTATTGATGCTAGAATTGTATTAACCGTAAACATAATACATGTAGGAATACATAGACAAACAGAGTGTCACTAGTATGCCTCTACTTGACTAGCTCATGAATCAAAGATGGTTAAGTTTCCTAACCATAGACATGAGTTGTCATTAGATTAACGGGATCACATCATTAGGAGAATGATGTGATTGACTTGACCCATTCCGTTAGCTTAGCACTTGATTATTTAGTATGTTGATATTGCTTTCTTCGTGACTTATACATGTTCCTATGACTATGAGATTATGTAACTCCCGTTTACCGGAAGAACACTTTGTGTGCTACCAAACATCACAACGTAACTGGGTGATTATAAAGGTGCTCTACAGGTGTCTCCGAAGGTACTTGTTGAGTTGACATATTTCGAGATTAGGATTTGTCACTCCGATTGTCGGAGAGGTATCTCTGGGCCCTCTTGGTAATGCACATCACTATAAGCCTTGCAAGCAATGTAGCTAATGAGTTAGTTACAAGATGATGCATTACGTAACGAGTAAAGAGACTTGCTGGTAACGAGATTGAACTAGGTATTGAGATACCGACGATCGAATCTCGGGCAAGTAACATACCGATGACAAAGGGAACAACGTATGTTGTTATGCGGTTTGACCGATAAAGATCTTCGTAGAATATGTGGGAGCCAATATGAGCATCCAGGTTCCGCTATTGGTTATTGTCTGAAGACGTGTCTCGGTCATGTCAACATAGTTCTCGAACCCGTAGGTTCTGCACGCTTAAAGTTTGATCACAGTTATATTATGAGTTTATGTTTTTTGATGTACCGAAGGAGTTCGGAGTCCCTGATGAGATTGGGGACATGACGAGGAGTCTCGAAATGGATGAGACGTAAAATTGATATATTGGACGACTATATTCGGACTTCGGAAAGGTTCCGAGTGATTCAGGTATTTTTTCGGAGTACCGGAGAGTTACATGAATTCGTATTGGGCCTTAATGGGCCATATGGGAAAGGAGAGAAAGGCCCCAAAGGGTGGACGCACCCCTACCCATGGACTAGTCCAAATTGGACTAGGGTGGGGGCGCCCCCTTCCTTCCTTCTCCTTCTCCCTTCCCTTTCTCCTACTCCAACTTGGAAGGGGGGAATCCTATTCCTGGTGGGAGTAAAACTCCCCTATGGCGCGCGCAAGAGAGGGCCGGCCCTCCCCTCCTCTACTCCTTTATATATGGGGGAGGGGGCACCCCATGGAGACACAACAATTGATCATTGATCTCTTAGCCATGTGCGGTGCCCCCCTCCACCATAATCCCCCTCGATAATATCGTAGCGGTGCTTAGGTGAAGCCCTGCGTCGGTAGAACATCATCATCGTCACCACGCCGTCGTGCTGACGGAACTCTCCCTCGACACACGGTTGGATCGGAATTCGAGGGAGGTCATCGAGCTGAACGTGTGCAAGAACTCGGAGGTGTTGTGCTTTCGGTGCTTGATCGGTCGGGCCGTGAAGACGTACGACTACATCAACCGCGTTGTGCTAACGCTTCTGCTTTCGGTCTACGAGGGTACGTGGACACACTCTCCCCTCTCATTGATATGCATCACCATGATCTTGCATGTGCATAGGAAATTTTTTGAAATTACTGCATTCCCCAACACCTACATGGCGCGCCAAATGTCGGAATTGGGGCTCCATGGACCCAAACAAGGTTCGAAGTCTGGGGCATCAAACGAAGGATCCTGCCATGCTATAGGTCGCTGCTCACCAGCCCACGGCCTGGATCCGATGAGTTCGGGCGAGCGGGAAGAAGAAGTGGACATGGTGATTTACCCAGGTTCGGGCCACCTTGCGGTGTCAAACCCTACTCCTGGTTGGTCGTGGATTGCCTCGCGAGGAGGATGATTATGAACTAGTACAAGTGTGAGCTGCCTTGAGAGGGCTCCATGATAGAAGGATTCGATCTTTCTCCATGGTGGAGACTAACTCATATTTATAGTGGCCTTGGTCCTCTTCCCTCATAGCTTAGGCAGGAAGGGATACCACAACGGCCAAATTTGAAGGGGGATTGAAGTACACCCTATCCTGACTAAAGGTGGTCTTTGCCTGCAAAGCTTCTTATCGTAACGCAGTGGTGGGCTCGGTGATAACCTCCGTCCCGCCGAGCCAGCGGTCTTGGTCTTGTTGCACCTGAATGGAAACCTTTGGGGGATTCCTTGGGAACCCGTGTACGTACTTGCCTCCTTAGCACCAAAGAGGAAACTGCCCCGGACTGCGCCCGTCGGGGCCCTGCTTGCCTTAGTCGTCATGTCTCACACCACCGCGCTCCTCGCAAGGTGAGGTGCCTTCCTAGAGATATCCGCTCCTCGGGAGGCAGCCTCACGTGGCTGCTCCTCGAGAGATCTTGATGGCATTCGCCTCGTGAGGAGGGGGGCCTCGCAAGGGTCTTTAATTGCTCGTGAGGTCCTACTGCTGGACCGTGCTGGGCCGTTGTTGAAGCCACACGCTAGGCCGCGGGCATACGGGTCTGGGACCCTCGGTCCCAGAATGTTGATAGTAGACCCTGGGCCCACGGCACACTCGGCCTGGCTTCGAGGCAAAGGCAGAGAGGGGAGGGCGAAGCGACGCGGGCCCTACCTGCCTAAGGGCAAGGCTTGACTCGTGGCACACGACGGGACGTGGACACCCCCACTTCCCCATGTCGCCTCGATAACCACCCTGGATGACAGTCTGGCACGCGTGCAGCTGATAACCCACAAGTGTAGGGGATCACAACAGCTTTCAAGGGTAGAGTATTCAACCCAAATTTATTGATTCGACACAAGGGGAGCCAAAGAATATTCTTAAGTATTAGCAGTTGAGTTGTCAATTCAACCACACCTGGATAACTTAGTATCTGTAGCAAACTATTTAGTAGCAAAGTAGTATGATAGTAATGGTAACAGTGGAAAACGTAAAGATAATTGTTTTGTGGTAATTGTAACAGTAGCAACGGAAAAGTAAATAAGCGAAACACAAGATGTGAAAAGCTCGTAGTCATTGGATCAGTGATGGATAATTATGTCGGATGCGATACCTCATGTAATAGCTATAACCTAGGGTGACACAGAACTAGCTCCAGTTCATCAATGTAATGTAGGCATGTATTCCGAATATAGTCATACGTGCTTATGGAAAAGACCTTGCATGCCATCTTTTGTCCTACCCTCCCGTGGCAGCGGGGTCCTAGTGGAAACTAAGGGATATTAAGACCTCCTTTTAATAGAGTATCGGACCAAAGCATTAAAACATAGTGAATACATGAACTCCTCAAACTACGGTCATCACCGAGAAGTATCCTGATTATTGTCACTTCAGGGTTGTCGGATCATTACACATAATAGGTGACTATAGACTTGCAAGATAGGATCAAGAACACACGTATATTCATGAAAACATAATAGGTTCAGATCTGGAATCATGGCACTCGGGCCCTAGTGACAGGCATTAAGCATAGCAAAGTCATAGAAACATCAATCTCAGAAGATAGTGGATAATAGGGATCAAACCCTAACAAAGCTAACTTGATTACATGGTAAATCTCATCCAACCCATCACCGTCTAGCAAGCCTACAATGGAATTACTCACGCACGACGGTGAGCATCATGAAATTGGTGATGGAGGATGGTTGATGATGATGACGGTGACAAATCCCCCTCTCCGGAGCCCCGAACGGACTCCAAATCAGCCCTCCCAAGAGAGATTAGGGCTTGGCGGCGGCTCCGTATCGTAAAATGCGATAAAACTTTCTCTCCGATTCTTTTCTCCGTGAAACAGAATATATGGAGTTGGAGTTGAGGTCGGTGGAGCCTCAGGGGGCCCACGAGACAGGGGGGGTATGCCCAGGGGGGAGGGTGCTCCACCCACCTGATGAGGATACAGACCTGGGGTAGGGTCATAGGCCTGACCTATACGTCCTACCTAAGGTCACTACCCCAGAAGATAAAAAGACCAAGAGTCAACAGGAGAGCACCAGTCGAGTACATCGAGTGCAATCCACTCGACGATCACATCACTCAATAGTCACCCCCTACCATTAATCGACTATATGGGGAGTCACTCGACTGTATCAAAGACCAGGAGTCGGAAGATCATGCAATGGCCGGACGTTCACTCCTTAGTCTTTATGAGCATTAAGAATACTTAAGACTGGCATTACCAGTAACGCCCCTTACTTTATGTACATTAAGCCCCTTGTAATGGAGGATGGCGGGGGTCCTGGCGCACTCTATATAAGCCGCCCCCTCCTCTGGGACAAGGGTTCGCACCCCCTATAATACAACACACATAATCCAATCGACCGCCTCTCGGCACCGAGACATAGGGCTATTACTTCCTCCGAGAAGGGCCTGAACTCGTAAACCTCGTGTGTAAAACTTCTCCATAGCTAAGATCTTGCCCCTCCATACCTACCCCCCTTTCTACTGTCAGTCTTAGGACCACGACAGTTGGCGCCCACCTTGGGGCCGGTGTCTTAGCGACTTGTTGGTGAAGTTGCAAGTTTTACCGATCATCATCATCATGGTTTCCAGCGGCGGATTGGCTGAGGGCCACGAGATCCATCTCGGTGCGCTCGTTTTCGTCGCCGACGACTCCGCGTGGCTTCAAGAAGCTCCCCTGGACACTGAGGCGCTCCCAGTGCGAGGGGCGATGCAATTCCGTGCGTGCGTTCACGGCATCCTTCTCCGGCAGCCGTCGACTCAATATTAGTTGGCTACGATGGTGTTTTCCCTCCCCGCTGTTCGCCGCCGCAAGCGGTCCGGTGGGTGAAACACGTGGTGGCTCGGCATTCGACGACCCATCAAGTCGCGGCAATCGAGCCCGACGAAACTCTCCATGGCCTGTTCGATCTGTCGACTGGCTCCGCGGAGACCGCATCCGAGTGTGATAGCAGCGATCCTGCGGCCGAAGTCTTGATGGTCGATGGGCCTCACAACCCGCCCGGTTTCCGCCGCGAGGGCGGCGGGGATGGAGGCGGTGATCCATCGCACGTTCATGAGGAATACCGACCCGAGCCCCTCTCTTCACAGCAGAGGGAAGAACTTCATCGCCGTAACATGGATGCACTCCACACGCCCATTGTTGGAGAAACCCCCGAGGCTCTGGCCTTGGAGGAGGTACGCTTGGCTAATTTGGCTGAGCGCACTCGACTGGATAACCTTCAGCTGGCTCTCAACGAGCGCGCTCAGGAGCGGATCCATGAGTCCATCTGACAACAACTTTTTCCGCCTCCACCTAAGGTATACCGCACTCCGATTCAGAATCTCACAGCTGCGGCCCGAATAGCAGAGTCGATCCAACCTTCCCAGTCAGAAGCTGGCATAGGGTTGATGCAGATCCGGGCCCTGCTTAGGGCAGCAGGAGAACAGAATACATCAATATCTCAGTCGCGGAATAGGATTCACAGCAGATCCGTTGCAGCGGACATGGTTCAGTCGGCTCACAGCCCAAGATCGCCTCCGCGGCGGGAAGGCCGTGGGCAGTATGATCATCCACTCGACCGTGACAATCGCCGTCGAGGACCCATGCCTCCCCCGAGGAGTGCGTCATATGTGCCTCGGTGGAACGATGACATGCGCCGTCACAGTGGTGAGCGCAGGGCTTCAGTCGACACAAGGGAACCGGGCTTCGATGCGTCGTCTATCCTCGTTCAACGCCTGGTCGACCGGAACAGACACACAGAGAAGACCCAGGCAGAGATCGTCCAAGTGGAACCCGAGTGCATGTTTCTGGTCCCGAGTGTTTTAGCAGGGCCATTAGGGAAGCAGTGATTCTGCCCAACTTCAGGTTGGCGTCCGGAGTCAGTAAGTTCACCGGCGAATCTAAGCCTGAAACTTGGCTTGAAGATTACCGAGTGGCTGTATAGATTGGCGGTGGAAACGATGAGGTTGCGATGGAACATCTTTCTCTGATGTTGGAAGGGTCAGCCCGAGCGTGGTTGACTCAGTTGCCTCCAAGCAGTATATACAGCTGGGAAGAACTGGCTCGAGTGTTTGTCAGAACTTTCAAAGGCACGTGCAAATGACCAACGGGGTTAACCGAGTTGCAGCATTGTGTTGAGAAGCCGGGTGAGACCTTGAGGGATTTTATCTAGAGGTGGTCCACTATGCATCACACCGTCGAAAATGTCTCAGAGCATCTGGCAGTGTGTACTTTCAAGGAAGGAGCCAAATATAGAGAGTTGGTCTTGAAATTTGGCCGGACTGGGGATATGACTCTGACTCGGATGATGGAGATAGCCACCCGGTACGCTAACAGAGAAGAGGAGGATCGACTGCATAGCAGGAATAGAAAACCAGTTGGCCAAGAGGCCGGTGGAGGTAACTCCGGTCGGAAACAGAAGCATAAGGCCGAACCAGCGGCACCTGGAGAGATTGCGGCAATGAATCAAGGAAAGTTTAAGGGAAAATCTAAGGGGCCCTGGCCCCCTAAAAAGGTAAAGGATCAAGCAGGGAATGACGTGCTGGATTTGCCATGTCACATCCACCCAAAGAAAGATGAACAAGGTAATCTGATTTACCTGAAACATACAACTCGACAGTGTCGACTCTTGATCCAGCAGTTCCGGGAGAAGCAGCCCAATGAGAAGTGATGACCCACAAGTATAGGGGATCTATCGTAGTCCTTTCGATAAGTAAGAGTGTCGAACCCAACGAGGAGCAGAAGGAAATGATAAGCGGTTTTCAGCAAGGTATTCTCTGCAAGTACTGAAATAAGTGGTAACAGATAGTTTTGTGATAAGATAAATTGTAACGAGCAACAAGTAACAAAAGTAAATAAAGTGCAGCAAGGTGGCCCAATCCTTTTTGTAGCAAAGGACAAGCCTGGACAAACTCTTATAATAGGAAAAGCACTCCCGAGGACACATGGGAATATCGTCAAGCTAGTTTTCATCACGCTCATATGATTCGCGTTCGGTACTTTGATAATTTGATATGTGGGTGGACCGGTGGTTGGGTGTTGTTCTTACTTGAACAAGCATCCCACTTATGATTAACCTCTATTGCAAGCATACGCAACTACAACAAAAGTATTAAGGTAAACCTAACCATAGCATGAAACATATGGATCCAAATCAGCCCCTTACGAAGCAACACATAAACTAGGGTTCAAGCTTCTGTCACTCTAGCAACCCATCATCTACTTATTACTTCCCAATGCCTTCCTCTAGGCCCAAATAATGGTGAAGTGTTATGTAGTCGACGTTCACATAACACCACTAGAGGCTAGACAACATACATCTTATCAAAATATCGAATGAATACCAAATTCACATGACTACTAATAGCAAGACTTCTCCCTTGTCCTCAGGAAAAAACGTAACTACTCACAAAGCATATTCATGTTAATAATCAGAGGGGTAATAATGTGCATCAAGGATCTGAACATATGATCTTCCACCATATAAACGAACTAGCATCAACTACAAGGAGTAATCAACACTACTAGCAACCTAGTAGCACCAATCCCGGACTTGGAGACAAGAATTGGATACAATAGATGAACTAGGGTTTGGAGATGAGATGGTGCTGGTGAAGATGTTGATGGAGATTGCCCTCTCCCGGTGAGAGGAGCATTGATGATGACGATAGTGATGATTTCCCCCTCTCAGAGGGAAGTGTCCCTGGCAGAACAGCTCTGCAGGAGCCCTAGATTGGTTTCGCCAAGGTTCCGCCTCGTGGCGGTGGAGTCTCGTCCCGAAAGGTTGCCTCTGGTTTTTTTTCTCATCGAAAGACTTCATATAGGAGAAGATGGGCGTCGGAGAGCCACCAGGGGATCCACGAGGTAGGGGGCGCGCCCCAGGGAGGGGGAGCGCCCCCCTCCCTCGTGAGCAGGGTGTGGGCCCCCTGGCCTTCATCTTTGGCGACGATTTTTCTTTATTTATTTTAAGATATTCCATTGAGTTTCAGGACTTTTGGAGTTGCGCAGAATAGGCCTCCAATATTTGCTCCTTTTCCAGCCCAGAATTCCAGCTGCCGGCATTCTCCCTCTTCATGTAAACCTTGTAAAATAAGAGATAATAGCCATAAGTATTGTGACATAACGTGAAATAACAGCCCATAATGCAATAAATATTGATATAAAAGCATGATGCAAAATGGACGTATCAACTCCCCCAAGCTTAGACCTCGCTTGTTCTCAAGCGAAAAGCCGATAACAATAAATATGTCCTCATGTTTAGAGGTAGAGGCGTGGATAAAAATAAAATACGGGCATGAAGGCATCATGATTATTTCTATAACAGCAACATGTAGAGATTTTGTCATATGATTACTTATGTTCAAGTGATGATCTTTTCACAAAGCAAAAAGTATGAATCAGAAACCTTATTGAGCACCAACAAATTATAACCTCAGTCATTGAAGCAATTGCAATTTATCATAACATCGGAAAGAGTCTATGTCAGAGCTTAAAAGCAAGTCCACATACTCAACTATCACTTAGTCCTTCATAATTGCTAACACTCACGCTATACTTGTGGTTACGGAGTTTTAATCGGGCACAGAGAAAGATAGGGGCTTATAGTTTTGCCCCACAACCTTTTACCTCAAGGGTAATGTCAATAATAATGATTCATGCTCCCCTACATCCAATTAGATATATATATCATGTTCTTTCCAACATGCTGAGCTTGCCAAAGGACAAAATGAAAAAGGAAAGGTGAAGATCACCGTGACTTTTGCATAAGGTAGAGGATAATAAAAAAGGATAGGCCCTTCGCAGAGGGAAGCAGAGGTTGTCATGCGCGTTTAGGGTTGATGCACAAAATCTTAATGCAAAAGAACGTCACTTTATATTGCCCCTTGTATGTGGACCTTTATTATGCAGTCCGTCGCTTTTATTACGTCCACAACAAGTTCGTACAAAGCTTATTTTCTCCGCACTAATAAGTCATGCATATTTAGAGAGCAATTTTTATTGCTTGCACCGATGACAACTTACTTGAAGGATCTTACTCAATCCATAGGTAGATATGGTGGACTCTCATGGCAAAACTGGTTTAAGGGTAATTGGAAGCACAAATAGTATTTCTACTTGGTGCTGAGAATTTGGCTAGCATGAGGGGGAAAGGCAAGCTCAACACGTTAGAGGATCCATGACAACATACTTTATCTTAGATATAAGAAAACATAACTCATCATATTGTCTTCCTTGTCCAACCTCAACTCTTTAGCATGTCATATTTTAATGAGTGCTCCCAATCATAAAAGATGTCAATGATAATATATCTATATGTGAAACCTCTCTTTCCTTATTACATCCTATTAATTGCAACGATGACCAAAGCTATATTTGCCAACTCCCAACAAATTTTAATCATCATACTCTCTCTATGTGAAGTCATTACTTTCAATAAGATCAATATGGACTCTTTGATTATTTTTATTCTTTTCTTCTATTCACCCAAGATCATGGAAAAATAAACAATCCCTTGACTTAACACTAATCTTTATTATATAGCTCATGGACTCGATTACAAAGAAGGATCGTAAAGCAAAACTCAAAACTAGATCATGCCATGACTTTATTCTACTAAATCAAGATACTACTAATAGGATCGAACTAAGAAAAATGGTAAAGATAGGAGTTGTGATGGTGATACGATACCAGGGCACCTCCCCCAAGCTTGGCAGTTGCCAAGGCGAGTGCCCATACCCATGTGATTATGTCTCCTTCTTTGTTGTTGGTTGAATATTCTTGGCGATGATTCCCCTCAAGATACGGTTCTCCTCCTCGAGCTTATTGACTTGCTGCTTGAGGTCCATTATTTCCTTGCGAAGCTTTCCTGTAACGGCTAAAGCTCCTTGTACCCAAGGGTGTTTCATAGCTGCGGGAGAACAAGAGACACTCCTCCTCATATTTTCATAAGAAAGAAATCTAATATTAGAAGGGATAACCGAGTTTGGAATAGCTGAGCTCTGTAGTTCCCCCATAGTAAACCCAGTTCGGAGGCGAGAGGTGACTTCTTGATCTTCCATGGTATCTACCCTCATTAGGTCAGCCTCCATCTCTTCCTCCGTTGCTGGACCAAAGTGGTCAGCATCGCTGTTTGCCCTTGGTTCCGGTCACGGATTAGATATCCGGCTCCCCCCAACTGACTCTTGAGAAGACATCTTTCTCAAATCTGAAGTAGCAACAGCTCGAGACAAGAACAGGGGATATTTGCATGATACGAGAGTCAAAACCTTCGGGAGAATATATAATGAATTTTTACCAGCCAAAATACGTATCGTACAAGAAAACGGAGTCCGGAGAGCACACGAGGTGCTCACGAGGTAGGGGGCGCGCCCAGGGGGGTAGGGCGCGCCCTCCACCCTCGTGGAGGCCTCGTGTCCTTCCCGGACTGCCACTTATTTTTCTATTTTTCTAAATATTCCAAAACGGAGAAATATTGCCTTAAAAATTGTTTTGGAGTCGGTTTACTTACCGTACCACATGCCTATTCCTTTTCGGAGTCTGGAGCGGGCTGGAAAGTGTCCCTTATTTATTCCTCCGGGGTTACAGTTTCAATAATATTGGTTTCAACATTTATAGGATTACCTGAGATATAGTGTTTGATTCTTTGACCGTTTACCACCTTCGGGTTTGTGCCTTCAAAGTTGTTGATTTTTATGGCACCGGAACGATAAACCTCCTCGATAATGTAGGGACCTTCCCATTTAGAGAGAAGTTTTCCTGCAAAATATCTTAAACGAGAGTTGTATAGCAATACATAATCACCTACATTAAACTCACGCTTTTGTATTCTTTTGTCATGCCATCTTTTAACTTTTTCTTTAAACAACTTGGCATTTTCATAATCTTGGGTTCTCCATTCATCAAGTGAGCTAATGTCAAATAACCTCTTCTCACCGGCAAGTTTGAAATCATAGTTGAGCTCTTTAATAGCCCAATATGCCTTATGTTCTAGTTCGAGGGGTAAGTGACAAGCTTTTCCATAGACCATTTTATACGGAGACATACCCATACGATTTTTATATGCAGTTCTATAGGCCCATAATGCATCATCAAGTTTCTTGGAACAATTCTTCCTAGACCTATTGACAATTTTTTGCAAAATTAATTTGAGCTCTCTATTTCTCAATTCTACTTGACCACTAGACTGCGGGTGATAAGGAGATGCAATCCTATGATTAACGTCATATTTAGCAAGCATTTTACGGAAAGCACCATGAATAAAGTGTGAACCACCATCAGTCATTAAATATCTAGGGACTCCAAACCTCGGAAAAATAACTTCCTTAAGCATTTTAATAGAAGTGTTATGATCAACACTACTAGTTGGAATAGCTTCTACCCACTTAGTAACGTAATCAACAACAACTAAAATATGTGTGTATCCATTAGAGGAAAAGTTCCCATATAATCAAAGTCCCAAACATCAAATGGTTCAATAACAAGTGAATAATTCATAGGCATTTCTTGACGTCTACTAATATTACCAATTCTTTGGCATTCATCGCAAGACAAAAAAACTTACGGGCATCCTTGAAGAGAGTAGGCCAATAAAAACTAGATTGCAATACCTTATGTGCAGTTCTATCTCCAGCATGGTATCCTCCATAAGCTTCGGAGTGACACTTGCGTAGGATCTGTTCCTGTTCATGCTCAGGTACACAACATCTAATGACACCATCTACTCCTTCTTTATAAAGATGTGGGTCATCCCAAAAGTAATGTCGCAAGTCATAGACAAACTTTTTATTTTGTTGGTATGTGAAGCTAGGTGGTATAAATTTAGCGACAATATAATTAGCATAATCAGCATACCATGGAGTGCTACGAGAAGTGCTTATGACATTTAATTGCTCATCAGGGAAGCTATCATCAATAGGTAGTGGGTCATCAAGAACATTCTCTAATCTAGATAAGTTGTCTGCAACGGGGTTCTCAGCTCCCTTTCTATCAACAATATGCAAATCAAATTCTTGTAGCAAGAGAACCCATCTAATGAGTCTAGGTTTTGCATCCTTCTTTTCCATAAGATATTTAATAGCAGCATGATCAGTGTGAGTAGTTACTTTAGAATCAACAATATAGGGTCTGAATTTATCACAAGCAAATACAACTTCTAAAAGTTCCTTTTCGGTAGTAGCATAGTTTCTTTGAGCATTTTCTAGAGTCTTACTAGCATAATGGATAACATTTAATTTTTTATCAACTCTTTGCCCTAGAACAGCACCTACATCATAATCACTAGCATCACCCATAATTTCAAAGGGTAAATTCCAATCAGGTGGCTGAACAACAGGTGCAGAGACTAATGCTTTCTTAAGTATTTCAAATGCTTCTACACAATCATCATCAAAGACAAATGGTACATCTTTTTGTAATAAATTAGTCAGATGCCGAAATTTTTGAGAAGTCCTTAATGCACCTCCTATAAAACCTGGCGTGACCAAGGAAACTTCTTATAGCTTTGATGTCCTTGGGACATGGCATCTTTTCAATAGAATCAACCTTGGCCTTATCAACTTCAATACCTCTTTCAGAAACTTTGTGCCCCAAGACAATACCTTCATTAACCATAAAGTGGCACTTTTCCCAATTGAAGACAAGATTAGTTTCTTCACATCTCTGCAAAACTCGATCAAGATTGCTCAAGCAATCATCAAAAGAGGAACCATAGACGGAAAAGTCATCCATGAAAACCTCACAAATTTTTTCACAAAAGTCAGAGAATATAGCCATCATGCATCTTTGAAAGGTAGCAGGTGCATTACATAAACCAAAAGGCATATGTCTATAAGCAAAAGTACCAAAAGGGCATGTAAAAGTAGTCTTTGATTGATCTTTAGCCGACACAGGTATTTGAGAGAAACCAGAATAACCATATAGAAAGCAATAATGTGTATGTTTGCATAATCGTTCTAGCATTTGATCAATAAAAGGTAAGGGGTAATGATCCTTCTTAGTAGCTTTATTTAATTTGTGGAAATCAATTACCATCCTATAACCTGTGATAATTCTTTGTGGGATCAATCCATCTTTATCATTAGGGACAACTGTAATACCTCCCTTCTTAGGGACACAATGGACAGGACTTACCCACTGACTATCAGCAACGGGATAAATTATACTGCCTCTAGAAGCTTGTGTATTTATTTTCTTACAACTTCTTTCATTTTAGGATTCAAACGTCGTTGAGGATCACAAACTGGTTTGGCATCCGCTTCTAAATTTATTTTATGTTGACATAGAGTGGGACTAATGCCCTTAAGATCATCAAGTGTATATCCAATACCGGCACAGTGCTTCTTCAGAGTTTTCAATAATCTTTCTTCTTCATCCTCTGAAAGGTTAGCACTAATAATAACAGGATATATTTTCTTTTCATCAAGATAAGCATATTTAAGGTTATCGGGCAATGGTTTAAGCTCAAACACGGGATCACCCTTGGGTGGAGGAGGATCCCGTAGGATTTCAACAGGCAAATTATGTTGCAGGATAGGTTCCTGTTTAAAGAATACTTCATCTATTTCCCTTCTTTCATTCATGAACATATCATTTTCATGATCTAGCAAATATTGTTCTAAAGGATCACTAGGAGGTACAGCAATATAAGCAAGACCAATAACTTCATCCTTACTAGGCGATTCTTCCTCACGATGATGTTTACTAAATTTAGAGAAATTAAACTCATGAACCATATCATCCAAGCCAATAGTAACAACATTCTTTTCGCAGTCTATCTTAGCATTAGCAGTATTCAAGAAGGGTGTACCAAATATAATGGGACAAAAGCTATCTTGTGGAGAACCAAGAACAAGAAAATCAGCGGGATATTTGGTTTTCCCACACAAGACTTCAACATCTCTAACAATTCCCACTGGAGAAATAGTATTTCTATTGGCAAGTTTAATTGTGACATCAATTTCTTCTAACTCAGCAGGTGCAATATCATGCATAATTTCTTTGTATAAGTCAATGGGTATTACACTAGCACTAGCACCCATATCACATAAGCCATGATAACAATGATCTCCTATTTTAACAGAAATAACAGGCACTCCTACCACATGTCTATGTTTATCTTTATCACAAGGTTTAGCAATTCTAGCAGTTTCACCCTGGAATTGAAGATCCTGCCTGTCGATATTATTAGACAAGAGATCTTTAACAATAGCAATATTGGGTTCTACTTTGACTTGCTCAGGAGGTGTATAAGTTCTAATATTGCTTTTATGAACAACAGTTGAAGCTTTGGCATGATCCTTCATTCTAGCCAGGAGAGGCGGTTTCTCAACATAAGAAGTGGGAACAATAGGATCATTATAAGTAACAGTCTTTTCTTCAACTTTAATAGGTGCAGCTACTTTTACTTCTATGGGAGGATGATATTTAAACCACTTCTCCTTGGGGAGATCAACATAAGTAGCAAAGGATTCACAGAAAGAAGCTACTATCTCAGAGTCAAGTCCATATTTAGTGCTAAACTTACGGAAAATATCGGTATCCATAAAAGATTTAACACAATTAAACTTAGGTGTCATACCTGACTCCTTACCTTCGTCGAGGTCCCAATCTTCAGAGTTGCATTTAATTCTATCCAATAAATTCCATTTAAATTCAATAGTCTTCATCATAAAAGAGCCAGCACAAGAAGTATCGAGCATGGTGCGATTGTTATCAGAAAGTCGAGCATAAAAACTTTGCATAATTACTTCTCTTGGGAGCTCATGATTGGGGCATGAATATAACATTGATTTAAGCCTCCCCCAAGCTTGAGCGATGCTTTCTCCTTCGCGAGGCCAAAAATTATATGTATAATTGCAATCACGATGAACAAGATGCATAGGGTAATACTTTTGATGAAATTCCAATTTCAATCTTTTATAGTTCCATGATCTCATATCATCACATAGCCTGTACCATGTAAATGTGTCTCCCTTCAAAGATAAAGGGAAGGCCTTCTTATTAACAACATCATCGGGTATACCTGCAAGCTTAAATAGTCCACAAACGTCATCCACATAGCGTAGATGTTCATCAGGATGCCTTGTTCCATCTCCTGTAAAAGTGTTAGCTAGCAGTTTTTCCATCATACCTGAAGGAATCTCAAAAGGAGTTTCATTTTCAATAGGTTCAGTAGGTTGAGTAGGTTCAGTAGGTTGAGGAGCAACTCTTTGCTCTACTGGACGGGGTGAAGATACCCCGAACAAGCCCCTCTGAGAATTACTTTCCATAGTAACAAGTGACAGAAAGTTTCAGCACACTAAATAAATTTTTCCTTACCAAATTCCACCTACCAAAGGCGCTTCACTCCCCGGCAACGGCGCCAGAAAAGAGTCTTGATGACCCACAAGTATATGGGATCTATCATAGTCCTTTCGATAAGTAAGAGT
Source organism: Triticum aestivum (assembly GCF_018294505.1). Taxonomy (NCBI): domain Eukaryota; kingdom Viridiplantae; phylum Streptophyta; class Magnoliopsida; order Poales; family Poaceae; genus Triticum; species Triticum aestivum. Next base: position 587,997,499 of record NC_057795.1, read on the forward strand.
GTCGAACCCAACGAGGAGCAGAAGGAAATGATAAGCGGTTTTCAGCAAGGTATTCTCTGCAAGTACTGAAATAAGTGGTAACAGATAGTTTTGTGATAAGATAAATTGTAACAGATAGTTTTGTAGCAAAGGACAAGCCTCTGAGAATTACTTTCCATAGTAACAAGTGACAGAAAGTTTCAGCACACTAAATAAATTTTTCCTTACCAAATTCCACCTACCAAAGGCGCTTCACTCCCCGGCAACGGCGCCAGAAAAGAGTCTTGATGACCCACAAGTATATGGGATCTATCATAGTCCTTTCGATAAGTAAGAGTGTCGAACCCAACGAGGAGCAGAAGGAAATGATAAGCGGTTTTCAGCAAGGTATTCTCTGCAAGTACTGAAATAAGTGGTAACAGATAGTTTTGTAATAAGATAAATTGTAACGAGCAACAAGTAACAAAAGTAAATAAAGTGCAGCAAGGTGGCCCAATCCTTTTTGTAGCAAAGGACAAGCCTGGACAAACTCTTATAATAGGAAAAGCGCACCCGAGGACACATGGGAATATCGTCAAGCTAGTTTTCATCACGCTCATATGATTCGCGTTCGGTACTTTGATAATTTGATATGTGGGTTGACCGGTGGTTGGGTGCTGTTCTTACTTGAACAAGCATCCCACTTATGATTAACCTCTATTGCAAGCATCCGCAACTACAACAAAAGTATTAATGTAAACCTAACCATAGCATGAAACATATGGATCCAAATCAGCCCCTTACGAAGCAACGCATAAACTAGGGTTTAAGCTTCTGTCACTCTAGCAACCCATCATCTACTTATTACTTCCCAATGCCTTCCTCTAGGCCCAAATAATGGTGAAGTGTTATGTAGTCGACATTCACATAACACCACTAGATGCTAGACAACATACATCTTATCAAAATATCGAACAAATACCAAATTCACATGACTACTGATAGCAAGACTTCTCCCTTGTCCTCAGGAACAAACGTAACTACTCACAAAGCATATTCATGTTCATAATCAGAGGGGTAATAATGTGCATAAAGGATCTGAACATATGATCTTCCACCAAATAAACCAACTAGCGGCAACTACAAGGAGTAATCAACACTACTAGCAACCTACTAGCACCAATCCCGGACTTGGAGACAAGAATTGGATACAAGAGATGAACTAGGGTTTGGAGATGAGATGGTGCTGGTGAAGATGTTGATGGAGATTGCCCTCTCCCGATGAGAGGAGCGTTGATGATGACGATGGTGATGATTTCCCCCTCCCGGAGGGAAGTGTCCCCGGCAGAACAGCTCTGCAGGAGCCCTAGATTGGTTCCACCAAGGTTCCGCCTCGTGGCGGCGGAGTCTCGTCCTGAAAGGTTGCCTGTGGTTTTTTTCTCATCGAAAGACTCTATATAGGAGAAGATGGACGTAGGAGAGCCACCCGGGGGCCCACGAGGTAGGGGGCGCGCCCCCCACCCTCGTGAGCAGGGTGTGGGCCCCTTGGCCTTCATCTTTGGAGAAATTTTTTGTTTATTTATTTTAAGATATTCCGTGGAGTTTCAGGGCTTTTGGAGTTGCGCAGAATAGGCCTCCAATATTTGCTCCTTTTCCATCCCAGAATTCCAGCTACCGGCATTCTCCCTCTTCATGTAAACCTTGTAAAATAAGAGAGAATAGCCATAAGTATTGTGACATAACGTGAAATAACAGCCCATAATGTAATAAATATTGATATAATAGCATGATGCAAAATGGACGTATCAAGAAGGAGAAAGAGTCGGACAAAGATGAAGATGAAGAGGAAGACGATGGTTATCCCAAAGTCAATTCCACTCTGATGATTTTTGCTGGCGTTGAAAGTAAGAGTCGATTGAAGGTCATCAACATAGAAGTGAATATGGTCGCTCCTGCAGCAACGACAACCTACCTGAGATGGTCTCAGACAGCCATCACGTTCGACCAGTCTGACCATCCTGCTCGTGTGGCCACCCCTGGGAGGCAAGCACTGGTGGTCGACCCCGTGGTTGGGGGCACTCGACTGACCAAAGTACTGATGGACGGTGGCAGTGGTCTGAACATCCTTTACGCTGAAACCTTGAAGGGGATGGGCATTTCGATGTCCAAACTTAGCGAGAGCAACATGAGTTTTCATGGTGTTATCCCTGGAAAGAAAGTCGAATCACTCGGCCAGATCGCCCTCGACGTGGTTTTTGGTGATTCCAAGCATTTCCGTAAGGAGAAGTTGACATTTGAGGTTGTGGATTTCCAGAGTGCCTATCATGCCATCCTGGGTAGGCCAGCCTACGCTCGTTTTATGGCTCGACCATGTTATGTGTATCTCAAGCTGAAAATGCCTGGCCCCAAAGGTGTGATCACAGTTACTGGCAATCGGCAGAAGACAGAGGAATGCTTCCAGAAAGGTTCCAAAATCACCGATGCATAAATGGCAGCGGTTGAATTGCAAGAGTATCAGAAGAGTGCAGATCCGAGTGATTTGCTCCGAGCCAAGAAGCCCGCTATAGACTCTGCATTTCAGTCGACTGGTGAAACGAAGCCGATCCACATTCACCCGACCGATCCCAATGCTGCACCGACTCATATTTCAACAACACTCGACAGCAAATAGGAAGAAGCGCTCATCCAGTTCCTCCGTGAGAACTGGGACATCTTCGCATGGAAACCCTCTGACATGCCAGGTGTACCTAGGGGACTGGCTGAGCACCGTTTGTGTGTTGACCCCAAGGTAAAACCCTTCAAAGAGCACCTTCGGCGGTCCGCCATCCAGAAGAGAAAAGCAATTGGCGAAGAAGTGGCTCGGCTATTGGCAGCAGAGTTCATCCGTGAAATCTACCACTCCGAGTGGCTAGCCAATGTAGTCATGGTCACCAAGAAGGATGATTCACTTCGTATGTGCATTGATTTCAAGCATATCAATCGGGCCTGCCCGAAAGATCACTTCCCTCTCCCTCGCATCGATCAGATTGTTGACTCGACTATGGGGTACGAGCGCTTGTCTTTCTTAGATGCATATTCCGGATACCATCAGATCTGACTATATGGTACCGATGAAATAAATAGAGCCTTCATCACCCCATTCGGGTGCTTTTGCTATGTCACCATGCCTTTTGGTCTGAAAAATGCCGGAGCCACATTCCTGAGAATGATTCAGAAGTGACTGCTCACTCAAATCAGTCAGAATGTGGAAGCATACATGGATGACATTGTGGTCAAGTCTCGCAAAGGTTCCGACCTATTGACTCACCTTGCAGAAACCTTTGCCAACCTGAGAAGGTACGACATCAAGCTTAATCCGTCAAAGTGCACATTCGGAGTTCCGGGAGGAAAGTTACTCGGTTTTCTCGTTTCCGAACGAGGGATCGACGCCAATCCAGAAAAAGTTGATACCATTCTCCGAATGAAACGCCCCGTGCGAGTGCATGACGTTCAGAAGCTGACTGGTTGTCTGGCCACCCTGAGTCAATTCATTTCTCGTCTCGGTGAAAAGGCCTTGCCACTTTACCGATTGATGAAGAAGTCTGATAAGTTCGAGTGGACTGAAGAAGCTGACGTAGCGTTTGCAGAGCTCAAAACCCTGCTTTCCAACCAGCCGGTGCTCCCTACGCTAATCAGCAAAGAGCCTTTACTGCTTTACATTGCAGCCACTAGACAAGTCGTCAGTATAGTAGTCACGGTCGAGCCAGAAGAAGAAGGAAAAGCTTTCAAGGTTCAACGCCCAGTCTATTATCTCTCTAAAGTTTTGACTCCATCCAAGCAACGATATCCACATTATCAGAAGCTTGTCTATGGAATAAACATGACCATGAAGAAGGTTGCGCACTATTTCTCTGACCACTCCGTTAAAGTCATCAGCGACGCGCCACTATCTGAAATTCTGAATAACAGAGATGCAACTGGTCGAGTGGCAAAATGGGCGATTGAACTCCTTCCATTGGATATCAATTTCGAGGCAAAGAAAGCGATCAAGTCCCAAGCAATCGCATATTTCCTTGCCGAGTGGACTGAGAAGCAATTACTGACTCAAGTTCACTCGGAGCATTGGATTATGTTCTTTGATGGCTCCAAGATGCTAAATGGTTCAGGTGTAGTGGTAGTATTGGTATCCCCCCGTGGAGACAAGCTTAGTTATGTTCTCCAGATTCATTTTGATTCCTCCAATAATGAAGCCGAATATGAAGCACTTTTATACGGGTTGCGTATGGCCATTTCACTCGGCGTCCGTTGCCTTATGGTCTACGGCGACTCAGATTTGGTGGTTAATCAGGTGATGAAGGAATGGGATGTCAGGAGCCCAGCCATGACTGGTTACTGCTATGTAGTGAGAAAGCTGGAAAAGAAGTTTGAAGGTTTGGAGCTTCACCACATACCCCGATTGAAAAATCAAGCTGCAGATGAGTTGGCAAAGATAGGATCAAAGAGAGAGGCCATTCCCCGAAATGTGTTTTTGGAACATATTCATTCACCTTCAGTTCAGAAAGATCCTTTCAACGAAGAATCACCACAGCCCAAGACTGCCACAGATCCGACTGAAGTCGAAATCCTAGCCGTGGTTGACTTAGTCATGGAGGTTTTGGTCATCACGCCCGACTGGACAGTACCAAACATTGCATACATTCTTAGGAACAAACTCCCAGAGGATGAAGAAGAGGCTCGAAAGATCGTCCGACGGTCTAAAGCCTTCACTGTGATAAAAGGATAGTTGTGCAGAGAAAGTGTAATTGGGGTCTGCCAGAAGTGCATCATGCCAGAAGAAGGCCAAATGATCCTCAATGATATTCACTCGGGGACCTGTGGTCACCATGCGTCCTCTCGGACCATCGTGGCCAAAGCATACCGAGCCAGGTTTTACTGGCCGCACGCCAACGAGATGGCAAAGGAAATAGTGGAAAAGTGTGAAGGTTGTCAGTTTTATTCCAACATGTCCCACAAACCTGCATCAGCTCTGAAGACTATTCCACTCGTCTGGCCTTTTGCTGTTTGGGGATTGGACATGGTTGGACCTCTGAGGACCAGCAGGAGCGGATTTACCCACGTGCTGGTAGCAGTCGACAAGTTTACCAAGTGGATCGAAGCCAAGCCCATTAAAAACCTTGAAGCAAGTACTGTTGTGAGCTTCATCAGAGAGTTGATATGCAGATATGGCGTGCCGCACAACATCATCACTAATAACGGATCGAACTTCGACTCTAATGAGTTTAGAGCCTTTTGTGCTTCCCAAGGCACGAGGGTCAATTACGCTTCGGTCGCCCATCCCTAGTCGAATGCGCAGGCTGACCGAGCGAATGGATTGATTCTCAAAGGACTGAATCCCCGGTTTATGCGTGACCTTAAGCACGCGGCAGGAGCTTGGGTCGATGAGCTCCCATTGGAGCTTTGGGGGCCGAGGACAACCCCCAATCGATCGACTGGACGGACTCCATTCTTTTTAGTCTACGGAGCCGAAGCCGTTTTGCCGAGCGATTTGCTCCACAACGCTCCCCGAGTCGAACTCTTCTCAGAAGAAGAAGCAGAGCAAGCTCGACAAGATGCAGTCTACCTCCTGGAGGTAGAAAGAGAGATGGCCATGATCCGGTCGACCATTTATCAGTAAGACTTGCGTCGATTCCATGCCAGGAACGTAAGAGGTCGTGCGTTCCAGGAAGAGGACTTGGTCCTCCGAGTGGATCAGCAGAAGCCACACAAGCTCACCCCCGCTTGGGAAGGCCCTTTCGTCGTCACCAAGGTGCTCCACAACGGGGCATACCGTCTCTTCAACGTCGAGCACAACAAAGATAAACCGCGCGCCTGGAATGCGGAACTGCTCCGCCCTTTTTACTCTTAAGTATTTAGACTGATGAGATGTAATAAGAAGTAACTCTTAGTTTGATTATCAAAAGACATAATTTTACAGTCTTCTGAATGATTGTTGTTTATTTCTTTTGTATGTGTTGCCTTAGCTGCGAATCTGTTTCGCCTAGGATGAAGTGATAAAAATCCTACCGAGTGTTGAGTCTGCCTCTCACTCGAGGGCTTAGCTGCAGCCCAGTGCTCGCCTAAGTTTGAAAAATCCTACCGAGTGGTGAGTCTGCCTCTCACTCAGGGGTTTAGCTGCAGCCCAATGCTCACTTAAGTTTGAAAAATCCTGCCGAGTGGTGAGTCTGCCTCTCACTCGGGGGCTTAGCTGCAGCCCAGTGCTCGCCTAAGTTTGAAAAATCCTGCCAA